>NC_090736.1:99379173-99389173 GCF_036898095.1 Palaemon carinicauda
GAATCGAGCAAATTGAGTGTTTCTTACAAGAAAAACACAACCAGACATCAGATTTTTCTCCTGTCTTTTATCTCCAAAGATAAAATTGCAATGAACTCGAATACCAAATGTGTTATTTTATAAAAAATGCATATATATATATATATATATATATATATATATATATTTATATATATGTGTGTGTGTATATATATACAGTATATTTACAAAGCTGGTCTTCTTGGAAGTAGAATATTGTACTAAAATTTTTTATATGTGTAGTTAAGAGATGTATAGCCAGATTGAAACGTAAGTTCTACTCACATAAGATTAAGTTATGTATGTAAATTGCATAAGATTTCTGTCATTCATTTGCATGTATTTTCATTCATTATCGTATATGTCCATTTTCGTTATTTTTAAGGAATTAACATTTTATTTCACGTATTTTTATTTCAAGGTCTTATGTATTCTTGTAGGTATGCTGTATGACACACACGATACATGAACGTGAGGGATTTCGTCATTTTTCCCACGTGGTTAGAAATGCATGAAACTGGAAGATAAAGGTTTTTTCCTTTTTTTGTAATGTTACGAGAGGAAGGTGGGCGGAGTTAGCTGACAGAGTTGCCTCACGAGCAAGGTAAGTACCCCTTCTTCAAATTACTAAGTTGGCAACAATGCGCCGCTAAAGCCACACCCCATGGTCCAGTAGGCCAAACTGGAAGCTTCTGGAATTAATCAAGTTAATATATATAAAGCCTAGCAAACCATTGGGAGCAGAAGAGATCTTGCCAATCCCTTTCAAAGAGCCAGGGTATGCCAGCCCTCTTTTCTCTCAAGTGTGTATTGTGTTTTCCTTTCAAACGTGATTCGTGATTTCTCTTCAAAGTATATCTTATATAGCATTGTTCAAACATGGTAATATTATTAGGGGATTAGTTAAAAGTGTATTCTGATGATGTAAGTACTTTAAAATCTGAGACAAATAACATGACTATCAATAGAAAAATAGATAACTGTCTTATGTAAACTATAGATTAGACAATATGAAAAATATGGAAGACTATGATAGTACGTTGACAGTTGGCTCTCAACCCAGGAGCAAAGCGTTAATATATTCCTTCACCATGGAGCCACATAGCGGATTAGTTCGCCAGTACCTCATTAAGTGCACCATTTTAAACTCCTCTTTTACTTCACACAATAAACGGCCAATATCTATGAAGTTTGAGATTTTATTTCAATTTTGTTTTTTAATAATTACTAATCAATAAAATAAATAGAATATTAGACTCCGATAGTCGATAGAGATACCAAGATTAAGACAAATCAACAGAGTATTAAGGGAAATGCAGGTCTTTGAAATCAGTGCTTCGAAAATGATTAATTACTTGATATATAATAAGTAATGGTCTATTACAGCTTTCTGTTCTTTGGTCAATAAGTATTCTCTTGTAAAGTCTACATACCGAATTTCAGCTGATGAGAATTATTTACAGAAATATCAAAATTCCATTGTTTTCATTCTGTATTTGATTAGTAAAAGTCTGATCGTATTTTTGGGAAACACGGTTTGAGGATTGAAAGATACGGCCACAGCTACAACATGGGGGGATAGGATAGGTGGGAAAGGGGAGACAGGATTAGGATTGGATTGATTGGAGGGAATAGTGTTAAAATGAAATACAGTGGGAGGTAAAAAGATTGGGGCACACCCAATTGTTTTTTATTTATTTTTTTATGTTTATTTATTTATTTATTTACTTATTTATTTATTTTATTTATTTATATATTTATTTTATTGCTAGTATCAGGGCTTTTGAACTTCCAGGAGGTGAATTCTCTTGCCGGTCCTCGAGGAACTTGTTTTCTTGATTATTCCTTTTTTATTTATATATTTTATCTACTTTTCGTTTTATTTGAATAATCTTTGTTTGGTTTGTCTGGAGCAATGAAATCAGCTATTAGTGACCAATCGAATAAACCTATCAAGTTTAATGAAGTTTGCATAATGAGTAATGGAGTAGACTGAAAAATAAATTTTGTGCACACCAAGTACAAAAATAGCAACACGAGTAGCCTCTTGATAGAGTACCACCCGTTTTCATACAAGCTCGTACAATGTAACAGATTTGTTTTTCAACTTATGAATTGCTCGTACCTGCACTGACAATAGACTAACCCGTGTAAGCTTGCCAGCTTATGTTTTGTTTTGTTTGAGTTTTGTGACCTACTTTTTGCAGGTCCTTGTCTGTTTGATAAAGCCTTGTTGCATTCTTCTCACCCCTCTTTCAGAACATAACAGATATGTTGCCACATTGGTTACTAATGAAGTGATGACTACACCGCCTCATTTTGCCCACCCATTTGCCCTACCCTTGTTACAAAGCCACCCACCGAACCTGCCTCTTTGACACATGGCGCCTCCATGAAAAAGCCATCTTTTCTAATGGAGAAGTGTTCGCATGGTCCCCTGTGTGCTAAAGTTCAGCTGTGCATCAAAAGAATGAAACAACAAAGCAGATAATAACATCATGGCAATCCCTGTGGACACATTTCCAGATATCTCCTATTAGTTTTGCAACCAAGGGACACCTCATTAGACGATGACGCCTTCAAATAGTACCTTTGGAAACTGTACTCACCATCACCAGTCGCACGTATAGCAACGCTTCTTCATATCTTTCAACAGCTCTAGGGGAACCAAAAGGCTTTACTCCGCTTCAAGGAAATGACCAGTAGCACTTGCCTAAAACTTGCGGCACTTGGCTCACCTTGGTAAGTGAACATACTTCGCGTCCTCTGGGTATGATTCATACAAAAACATGTACACGCTGCCATATCCGATGTTAATGTTTTGTCTATGGACAGCCACTTCACCACCATCAACACCTCAACTCCTGACGAAGAGGACAATTATCCAACATCGACTGAAGCTCACGTGTATGCAGTAGGACACAGAAGCTCACACCATGACGTGCCAGATCGGCCACAAAGCAACCCACCATCCACATACGCCACCCCTCGCTCACTTCACAAACACCGACCTCTCCAGCCACTTACTGACACCCATCAGCCGCAGTTATAGGGACTACCGCTCCAGATTTAGTGTTGCTGGGAAAAGTGTGCAAACAGCTATCAGTGGTCCAAAACTTGTTAGTCTATCGCTGGAGGCCCTGGCCATCCTTACACACTGGTGCCTGCTGTTTTTTTTCTACCAAGGCAGCTTTCCAGGACATAATGTGGTCATTCTAAGCTTGCTGACTTCTGTCTGGTAGCTGGCAATTGATCTGCCATATCAATCCATGGGTACAGCACGCTCATATTATCGTATGGGAAGCACCAAATATCAATGAAAGTTTCTTGTGGCCAATATCACATTACCAATATCTGGCTCAAAATTCCTCTCACATTTCCTCCGCTTGGTTAATGTTGCTCACCGATAGTTAGTGAATACTGATGCGTAATCGTCGACACCTCTTTTACCAACTGCCTCCGACCTCGCTCTCCACATCAGCTACCACACGGATGCCCATGCAAACTTCTATATGTCCTACATGGAAGATTTCCATCAAGACATTCGACAAGTGCTCATAACTTCCAACAATCACGTTATATATCATCATGGTCTCCATTTTCAGGCGTCTAGCACCAGATTGTTTGTCAGCTGCTAAACAATCATTTACCGAAATTAATGGAGTGGATCTTTGTCAAATGGCATCAAGACCATGGTCGTTACCCTTATACATCATCTTGAAGAAATATTCTCCCTGCACCCTTGTGGGGGTTTCAGGCATCTGAACATGCACGCAAAACTGGATCACTACACCCTCCCTAAACCTCACCGACGTTACATACTTCTTGCAAAAAAAGAAGGTTTTCTCCATGCTAGATAACCTGAAAGTGTATCACAAGGTGCCTATGACCCAAAAAGACAATTCCAAGACTGGCTTCACCACTTCATTTGTTACATACAACTTCAATTAATTCTGTTTGGCATTCGTAATATTGGGGCTACTTTTTAAGGGCTAAGGGATGTCATCTTAGGGGACATTCTCTTCTGCATATTTAACGTGGACAACATATATGTGTTCTCTTCCTCTAAAGGGTAACACCTATGTCACCTACGCATAGTTCTTAAGATCCTACACAAAAAATTGCTTGTAATTTGGTATGAAAATTGTACTTTTACCACCAATGAAGTATCATTCTTAGGGCACAGCGTCACTGCTGAAAGCGTCCACCCTCTTCCTGAGAAGATAGCTGCCATTCAGAGCATCCACATGCCCTCGACCGTCAGAGCACTCCAGGAATTCTTACTTTACTTACTTTTACTTTGATGGCTTCTTTCCCGGTCTCATAAAGCAGGGGAACCCCGCTCTCTACAGGACCTCCACTGTCATTTTACCTTGTTCGTTCAAAGTAATTAAACACTAATTCTTTTCAATGTTTTAGGATTTGAGTAATATTTATGAATAAAGAGTCCGACACCCCCAACAGACCTACCTTCTCTCGGTATGTGAAAGAAGGCATGTGTAGGGGGAGTCATTTCAGTGATGTCGAAGTTATTTAACCATGTTTCAGATAATGCTAGGATATCTAAATATTTCTCGTTTATCTATTCTCGAATTTAACAGTCTTATTACCTACAAATTGTATATTTACATAGCCACAGTTTATGACATCCCTAGTAAACCATGACCAGTATATTCCACTAGTCTTTTCAATTCCAAGTCAAAAGCATTGCAGTCTCAAGAATTTACTGTGTGGTCACTTAGTTTGTTTAACTTTGTGCAGTTTATACACTTTGACACTTGCGAATTATACTCCCTGGTGGATTGTCTCCCTGAACGTTTACCGCAGACTTTATCTTCATTCTTAGACTTGCAATCTTTTTCAAAATATGCATACCTCTGACAGGGGTGGAAGTTGATCACGTGGTACCTATCATTTATGTTATAAATACCCCACCATAACGAAACTTTGTCCCCATTATCATGAATAGCCCTCCAAACTTCAGGATCACATTTCAGCACATGGTGGGTGGTCACCCCCGAGGCATTTTCTTCAGGGCTAAACTTATCTTCTCTTATATTTTGGATTTGGTCCAGGCATCAGTTTCTCTGATTCAAAGCATTTACTACATCATCTTCATCATTGTATACAATGCATATCATTATTTTTGGTTTTAGTTTTCCGATTCTTCTCATTTCAGTGTCAGCCACCAATGTCTGAATTTTGTTTACCGCCTCTTCTATGATCATATTGTTTGCAAAGTTTACAACATTTCCATTCGTAGTTGACCTCGTGTTAAGTATAGGAATATCTTTAAGTGCTTGTTCAACCTCGCGTTTTCTTTCAGTGATTTTAGTTGTTGTATTAGTTGATTTAATTATCAACAGATTTTTTCTTAACTTTCTCAGCAAATGTCGGTTTCTCCAGTTTTGGGTCTATCAATGTTTAAAGTCTTGCTTTAATTGATTCCATATTCATGGCCACAATGTCAACTTTCTCAGTGAGGTCGGTGGTCGGGGTGGAATTTGCTGCATCTGCGCTAAGGTTCACAAGTTTGTTTTCCAAGCCATCTATATTCGCATCTTGTTTGTTCAGGGCCAGAGCTCTTACGTTTACATCTTCCTTTAATTTTGATATTACTAAATTGTTTTGTCTGGCTTCGTGTACGCAGTGTGGGCATAACCAGTTTAGGTTTTTCCGTTCATTCTCACTGATGGCTGTCACTATATGCAAACATCTCTTATGTAGAGTCTATTACATTCACATACTATCCATTTTCCCTGTTCTCCATCCGTTTCATTACATATGAAGCAGACACAGTTAGGAGCAGGCATAATGTACCGTTTCTTATCAAATAGGTTTCTCCATAAGACTAACTAATATCTTCTCAATTATATTCTAAGCGAGAAACACAGAACTAAAACATGATTCAGGGCATGAATGGCAGAACTCGACACAACATGGTCCACACTCTAGCACTGACACTCTCAAAACCTATTATCATTGGTTCTTGCCAGCCATCGCCACCACTTCTGCTCCTCTCTATGCCTCCCTCAGGGACAAGGGTATAGACCTGAAGTGGGGTCCCCTTTTATGAAACGGCCTTCTGCAACTCAAAGCATGCCCGATCAATCACTGCTGCTCTCATTTATCCCACACCATATGCACCTCAACTTCTTTTCACCGATACCAGCAATGTTACTATTAGTGTAGTTAATGGGTTGCCCTGCCAATAGAACTTCTTCCATAAAAAACTACCCAGGGTGGAATGCAGCTACTCTACTTTCAAACATAAGTTACTTGCGGTGCATTTTGCTTTCCGTCACTTTCGCCACTTTTTAGAAGGTATGCCCTTCACCATTTGTGCAGACATATGCCACTGTTGCCAGCCTTCCTTTGACAGTCCAATACCTGGTCCACTAGTCAACGCTGACATCTCTCCGCTTTCGCTGAATACAATTGCACAATTCACCAAATCCCCAGGAGAATTAATTCTGTTGCTAATACCCTGTTAAGAAACAGCTTGTCTGCCATTCCCCTGCAAGTCAATACAACTCCTTAGCAGAAGCCCAATGAACAGATACATAGTACCAAGCATGAAAGATATCCTGCAAATCCCTTCGTTGGGAAGAATTCTCCTTCTATGACTGTAACACTAGCATTATTATCCATGTCAGCACTAATAGACCACAATCATTGTGTTTGATTTAATTAATGGCTTTCTACATCCTCCGTGCTAGTCCACTGTATAGATACTGAAGACAAAGCTCATTTGACACTGAATTACTATGGATAGTAAGGACTGTGTCAGCACCTGTACATCATGCCAATTTTCAATATGTATATCAACACACAAATTCAGTAGTGGGAATCTTTCCTCAACCTGTGTCTTTTGCATGCATTGATGACGACTTAGTAAATCCCCCACCCACATCAGAAGGACATTGTTACCTGTTTACCGTCACTGACTCATTAGCCTGAAGACATTCCCGTGTGAAAAGCAAAATCAGCCCCATGTACATCTGCCTTACTCTCTGGGTGGATAACGAGATTCGGTGTCTCTTAGCATACTACTTCTGGCCTGGATACCATTTTCCCCTATTAATATTGGATATCCTAAGTTAATCTCCTGTTCATCACCCTACATCAAACATCTGCCTACAACCCTGCTGCCAATAAAATGGAATGGTATAACTTTTTCATCGCATACTCAGATCAGATTTGATGTCCTGCTGCAATGATTCCAGCTGGATTATTCAGCTTTTCTGGGTCCTCCTTGGAATAAGAACCGTTCCTAGAGATGCTCTGGATGTCTCGGCATCTGAATTGATGTATGAAAAAACCTGTTGGTTGATTTGTTGTTTATTTTCTTTTACACCTCTTCCAATGATCTCTAACACTTTCGTCATATTTTAGGAAAATTTACTCCATAATGCCAGACTTACAAGTCCCCAGCGAAGTAACACACACTGACACATCTTTGCTCAGCATAGCATATTTTCCTGCTCAATGACACTAGTAAGCCAACATTAAATACCCCTTACACAGGCATTTTCCTCGTGAGCCGTCTCACATCAAATGCTTTCTTAATTGAAATTCGAGGTTAAAGAAGACTGGGTCTCATATGATTGCCTAAAATCTGCGTATCTACTGGCAGTGCATCCAAATCAATATGTATGTCATTTTTAGTTGGTGCTTTGAGCCATGTACTGCACATGTTTCATACACGCATGTACACTTTAACAATATATATATTTTTTGTCTTATCGCTTGCTCCTCTGTGCACTAATAATAGTCACACCTGTGTAAGTTTGCTAGCTCGTGTTTTATTTTGTTTTAATTTTGTTTAAATTTTTGCTTGTAAGTCCTTGTAGATAAGCTCGTTGTCTGTGTAATGAACTTTAGTTACATTCCCCTCGCATCACTGTTAAACCTTACAGCTACGTTACCACAAACATCTTTTAAGCCTGTAAAAATATCTGATTGTGAAGTGGTATTAAAAATCATCTTTTATTTCAACTTTATGTTCTACTAAAAGACTATATACAGTATATATATATATATATATATATATGTACATGTATATATATATATATATATATATATACAGTATATACTAGACTCCGACGAAAATTTCTGCATCGTTGTTTAGAGGAACATGTGATCCCCGATACGTTACCCCCAGCTCGACTAAGAAAAGATATCGACCACCTATTTAGTGATTTTAGTGTTCTATCCCTGAAGAAACACCTGGAAACTGTAAGAAGGTCAGAACAACAATTATTCAAGCAGTTACGCAAGACTAAATTTGATTTTATGCGTGATGTTCCTCTTGACTGGAGAACACCCGTATTGAACGTGATCTACTCCCGACTTAGAGAGAAATTACAAGTTTTTAAGTATTTATTTGGAAAATAAATTGAATAGACTAATACAGGCTAGTGATTGGAACAAGAATTTTCAAGAAAATTGTGTTATAAATTTGCCTGATAAACCTATATCAAGTGAAGTAAAAAAGGCTTCGGGTTATGGTTTATCATTCGCAGTAAATAAAAAACCTAATAGTGTAGATATTGCCTCTGCCTTTGTAAAATTGGAAAAAAACTAAGAAAATCCCCCAGTGTAACATCGACATTGCTAAAGGGCTTATTTATTCGGTGATGGGATATGCAAACACCTGCAATTTCCCTAAACGGTTTTTAACAGCCTTAAAATCGTTGAAAAATTACTGTGAATTACATATTACAAAAGCAGACAAAGCTAATGTATTAGTTATTATGAACAAAACAACTTATCTCGAAAAGATGTATGTAGGCCTACTTTTATCTGATGTTTCCACTTACATAAAAATAAGAGTTAATCCCTTAGACGATGTCATCAAAGATTTTAATGAAAACTCAAAATCTATCTTAAAACAAGAAAAATTCTTAATTAATGCCTTTATATCTACTGGTCCGTCTTTGCCTCATTTATATGTTTTTTTTTGTTTTTTTTTAAACCCATAAAACAGGATATCCAATCAGACCAATTATCAGTGCTACAGGTTCTATTAACTATAAATTATCCAAATATTTAGTCAAATTACTTTCTTCGATCTTAGGATCTATTTCAACCTCTCATATAAAAAATTCTGTTAATCTTTGCGAAAAATTACAAAAAGTTAACCTTACGTCTATACATAGATTAGTAAGTTTTGATGTAACTTCATTGTTTACCAAAGTGCCGGCTGATGACTTATTGGATTTCCTGTCGGGTATTTTAGATGCTTATGATTTACCTTTATCAACCCATACTATTATTGAGATAATTTGTTTGTGCATTAAAAACTGTAAATTTAGTTTTAATGGAGATTTCTATGAACAAGTTTTTGGTATGGCTATGGGTAATCCTTTGTCCCTACTTTTATCCAACATATATATGGAATTTTTTGAATCTAGATTAATCCCTTCAGTGTGGTCTTCCCAAATTGTGTGGTATCGATATGTTGATGATGTTCTAGGTATTTTAGAAGAAAATTTTAATCTTGAGGGTTTTCTTTCAATCATTAATTCATTAGTACCATTAATAAAATTCACTATAGAAAATGAAGAAAATAACCGTATCCCATTTTTAGACGTTTTAATAGCTAGAGAAACAGATAAATTTAAGTTTTCCATATATAGAAAGCCTAGAAATAATTTTTCATATGTTCATTTTTACTCCGGTCACTCTAAAAATATAAAGCATTCAGTTTTTCCTCCATGTACCTTAGGATTGAGAATTTGTAGCCCAGATTACATTGAGGAGGAGTTCACTAAAATAGAAAAAATTGCAACAGATCTTTGTTATCCCAAATATTTCTTAGAAAAATGTATGAATAAGGCTAAGAAAACATTTTATAGTGTCCAATTAGAGAGGAAAGAAACAATTAATAATATGATTTGTTTACCATTTCATGTTTGTTTTTTAGATGTTATACCCCTTTTGAAAAAACTAGATATTGCTGTAGTGTTTAAATATAATT
>NC_090736.1:99402397-99419897 GCF_036898095.1 Palaemon carinicauda
AGTTTATTGACAGATAATAAACAGACAGGTTAACAACAAATATATATATTTATATAAAAGAGGGTAACCCAAAACTTTAAGCATAAGTATGATAGTAAACAGAACTTGTTTATCTGAAAGAAAAACCATTAAACACCACTTCAATAAGATACCAAGGTATCAAGTCATAAAAAATCTGTATTACAAATCAATCACATTAGCGTTAGAAACGCTTGGCACACATGTCTGAACTCATGCAAGGTTCACCTTTGAAAGAAGGAACAGTCTATATGGGCACTTGGTGCCCTCATTTAGTTTGTAGTACAGTATGTACCTACACACTCACCCTGGACTTAATCGTCCCAATTAAGACCACTGTTCCTCGCAGAGTTAAACAGTAGGGTTAACTACACGACCCACTGCTACCACAGATCTCTTAAGTTCCTCTACTTGCTTCGCATAGTGGCGAAAGAACACCCTGGAAGACTTCCAGCCCGTGTATGAACGGAGATGTTCAAAATCCATACAATTAAAGAAATTTAGGGATGAGGCAACTTTCCTCGGATCGTGACCTGCGGGTGTACTGTCAGGATCCGCTCTGCGAATGAAATATGTCATTTTCGCTCTGAGTTGATTCAGAGATAAATTTGAGCCTGATGTTTCTCCCCTGAATAGTTGACTACCCTTGAAGTCTGAAGTTCTACGAAGATAGACCTTTAGGCATTCTACTGGACATAGAGATACATCTTCTTTCAGAGGGCAGATTCTCCAGGGACCCCACTTGTTGGTGGGTAACTCATTCTTGGCGAGAAACGTAGGATCCGGAAACAGGTTCAGCTCCCCCCCCCTTCCAGGAACTGAACACGACCTGCCTCTCTCGAGAGGGCTACGATCTCACTAACCCTGGCCCCGGACGCGAGTGCAAATAGGAAAATAACTTTTTGCGTCAAATCCTTTAACGCACATTCTTCATTGCTCAACAGGGAGGCGAAATGAAGAACTTTGTCTAAAGACCATGAGATGGGCTTTGGAGGTGCTGAAGGTCTGAGCCTAGCGCAGGCTTTCGGAACTTTATTAAAGATCTCGTTACCTAGGTCGATCTGGAAGGCAAATAAAATGGGTCTCATCAAAGCCGATTTACACACTGAAATCGTGTTAGCTGCTAATCCTTGGCCATGGAGGTGGATGAAGAAAGATAAGCAGAAGTCTGTTGAGATCTCCTGCGGATTCTTTGCCTTTACAAAGGCCACCCATTTTCTCGAAGATGACTCATATTGCCTTCTAGTCGATTTGCACTTGTATTCCTCTAGGAAGTCTATGCTGGCTTTCGAAATCCCGAAACGCTTTCTCACCGCTAGGGCGAGAAAATCATGAGCTGCAGGGTCTGGGTTTTCTGTAATGAAGCGCAGACAGTCGACTTCTGGACTCGCTGGGTCAGAACTGGATGTGGTAGCGGCACGAACTTCATCTGTAGTTCCAACGCCAAGGGGAACCACATACTGTTCGGCCACTTGTGGGCCACTATTGCCGCTACCCCCTTGAAGGATCTCAGTTTGTTGAGGACCCTCAACAGAAGGTTGTGAGGAGGGAACAGATAAATCCTGGACCATCTGTTCCAGTCGAGGGACATTGCGTCCACTGCTTCTGCTAAGGGGTCCTCGTACGTGGACACGTACAGGGGCAACTTCTTGTTGTCTTTCGTCGCAAAGAGGTCTATTTGCAGTTCTGGGACTTGATTCAGAATGAAGGAAAATGATCCTGCGTCTAAGGACCATTCCGACTCTATCGGCGTGAACCTGGATAGAGCGTCCGCTGTCACATTGCGGACTCCTTGAAGGTGAACTGCCGACAGGTACCACTTCTTCTTTTCCGCCAATCGGAAAAGGGCTAACATCACTTGGTTGAGAGGTGGTGACCTCGACCCTTGTCGATTCAAGCATCTCACAACCACCTCGCTGTCTGTCACCAATCTTATGTGGATCGAGTGACGCGGGGAGACTTTCTTTAACCCTGGATAGGTACGGTGGGTCGTTTGCGACCCCGAGCGTAAAAAAAAAAACAGGTTTTTCTCACGTGACTCACCCCTGTGACTGAATTTGTGGGTGATCGACCTGCAGGAGGTGTCTCCCCTACACGCTCTAGTAGTGTCCAGATGTGCATTGCTGTAGCTGTACTCCTTCCCCGATTTCTGAGACGCGTCGGGGTCGTTCGCGTCCGAGTTTACCCTTCTGAGGTAGTTTGCATAATTATCAAAGTTATTACGTATTATGAAATTGTCGTAGAATGGTGCAACTTGTATAGGTTATCAGTTGTGGAAAGTCTTGGTGGATTGTTTGGCTACCATGTGCATGTTTATTTTTTTAGTTAAAATGTCGTTCATCACCACGAGGACCATTTTACCCGAGTGCCCCTTTTTCATTTTTTTTCATTTTTTTGCCAAGTCATTTTTCCGTAAGATATTGCCAAATAGTTTCGTAAAACTTTTGCTTGTTTAGTGTTGGAAAGTGTGTCTAGATGATCTGGCTACCCATGCATGACTTTGTTTTTGTCAGATACGACGTAGTTATTGGTATATTGGGTATTTAACTGCGGTTACCAATTTCTGTTTTTTTTTTTCAATATTTGTAAAAATTACTACGTAGTAAGGAATTGCCGTATATTATTCATTTTTTTTTCATGTTTATGTGTTAGAAAGTGTGCCTTGATGGTTGGGCTAACACGTGCATGTCTTTTTTTTTATCTGAGATGTCGTATATCAGAATGTCGGGCATTTTACCGCGAGTGTCCCTTTTTAATTTTTATTAATTTTTTTGCCAAGTCATTTTTCCGTAAGATATTGCCAAATAGTGTCGTAAAACTTTTGCTTTTTTAATGTTGGAAAGTGTGTCTAGATGATCTGGCTACCCATGCGTGATTTTGTTTTTGTCAGATACGACGTAGTTATTGGTATATTGGGTATTTAACTGCGGTTGCCAATTTCTGTTTTTTTTCAATATTTGTAAAAATTTACTACGTAGTAAGGAATTGCCGTATATTATTCATTTTTTTTTCATGTTTATGTGTTAGAAAGTGTGCCTTGATGGTTGGGCTAACACGTGCATGTCTTTTTTTTTTATCTGAGATGCCGTATATTAGAATGTTGGGCATTTTTCCGCGAGTGCCCCTTTTTATTTGTTTTGCATTTTTTTGCTTAGTCATGTTACCGTACGGAATTGGCAAGTAGTGTCGCAAAACTTATATTTTTATAGTGTTGGAAAGTGTTTCTAGATGATCTGGCTACCCATGCCTATTTTTTTTTTAGCCAGATATGGCGTATATATAAGTATGTGTTCGATTTTCCTGTGATTGCCATTTTTTCGTTTTTTCCCATTTCTTTCAAAATTACTACGTACTAAGGAACTATCACAGAGTAATATTTCATTTATATGTTTATTTGTCGGAAAATATGCCTTGATGGTTTGCCTAGCACGTGGCTGAAATTTTTTTTTTTCTGAAATGCCGTATATTAGAATGGCCATTTTTCCACGAGTGCCCCTTTTTATTTGTTTTGCATTTTTTTGCTTAGTCATGTTACCGTAAGGAATTGGCAAGTAGTTTCGCAAAACTTATATTTTTATAGTGTTGGAAAGTGTTTCTAGATGATCTGGCTACCCATGCCTATCTTTTTTTTAGCCAGATATGGCGTATACATAGGTATGTGTTCGATTTTCCGGTGATTGCCATTTTTTCGTTTTTTCCCAATTCTTTCAAAATTACTACGTACTAAGGAACTATCACAGAGTAATGATTCCTCTAGATGTTTATTTGTCGGAAAATTTTGTTTACTTTTTTTTTTATTGAATATCAAATTTTTTTAGCTAAAATATTGTTTTACATTTTTTTTTTCGATTTTATTTCCCTTCAAAAAAAATTTTTTGAGTCAGAATTTTAATTTTATAGTCGTAAAATAATCGACAATTATCCAGCAACCCACCATACAATTTTTATGCATATCCAATAATAATTAGATTAGTAAATAACACCTTGAAATTGACATACCCTTCCTACATTTCAAGTGGCAGATTAGGGAGTCTGAGTCAGTGTGGTTGGCGGCCATTTTGTGGACATATCCGAAGCGTAAGCTGCCCTATCTATATATATTCTTGTTCCCTATAGAATTTGTGATATTTTGGTATATTTTTACCTGCATAAATATCATATTATATATTAAATATATGTATTTTTTTACGAAATTTCCAAGTACTCAAAAAATTACCTTTAGATATGGCCCCTGATATAAATGTAATTTACAAAATAATGAAGATTTTTTTACATATTTCTATTTTAGGATAACATATGTTTATTCCCTAAAAAAATTAGCCACTTCCTATTTCATTTGGGTACCCAAAAAAAATCATGAAATTTGGACAATTTTTTTTGGCCAAAAAAAGTTATCCTTTTTTTCTCATTTCAGATCTTCACCTCCATGGGTCTGACTTCATCCAAAATACATCAAGATGTGTCCTAAACATTCAAGAATCAATTCCTAAAAGGATTTGTGTATATATGTATAAACTTTTTTTTTATGAATTTTTATGTCAGGTCTTTTTTTTTTTCTACTTAATTTTTTAAAATATTTATAATAAATAGTTTTTCTGCAGATGAGTAGTATTTATCTTTACAGTTGTTTTAAGCATTTATTGAAGTTTTTTTTGGCAAAAGAAAAAAGGAGGTTACTGCAAAAACTGATTTTTCAAGAATTTTTTTTGGCGTCGGGGTCGTTCGCGTCCGAGTATACCCTTAAAGGGGTGTCCGAGGACCGTACCTATCCAGGGTTAAGGTAAGGAGCACTGCCATAGCTTCTAGAAAGTTTATATGAAAGGTCCTGAATAGCTTGGACCAAGTCCCCTGGACTTTTTTCCGATGAGAGTGACCTCCCCATCCCTCCTTTGAGGCGTCTGAGTGAATCGTCATCGACGGGGTAGGTGGCTGAAGAAGAACCGACTTCTTTAGATGTCTGGCTTGGGACCAAGGTCTGAGAAGAGTACGTAGCCGAGGCGGCACTGGTCTTCTCAGGTCTCTTCGCGCGTTTGATGCATACCTTCTCCAAACTCCAGTTGCATCCTTTAGTTGTGCTCTTAGCACTGGGTCTGTCACTGAAGCAAACTGGAGAGAGCCTAGTACCCTCTCCTGTTCGCGTCTTGATATCCTTTCGGAATCTAGAAGTCTCTTGACAGAGCCCGCTATCTCCTTCCTTTTCTTCATTGGGATGGAGAAACTGTGTGACAAAAGGTCCCAGTGGATTCCCAGCCACTGGAACTTTTGGGATGGAGAAAGTCGAGACTTTTTCTTGTTGATCTTGAAGCCTAGGTACTCTAGGAACTGGATCACCTGACTGGAAGCTTGCAAGCATTCGGTCTCGGATGCTGCCCACACCAGCCAGTCGTCCATGTAGGCTACTACCTGAATTCCCTTTAGGCGTAATTGTTTGAGAGCTGCGCTCGCAAGCTTCGTGAAAATCCTTGGGGCTATGTTTAGCCCGAATGGCATGGCTCTGAAGGCGTACAGTTTCCGTTGTAGCCTGAACCCTAGGTAGGGGGAGAGTCGACGGCTGATTGGAATGTGCCAATAGGCGTCTGACAAGTCTATAGAGACTGAGTATGCCCTCTTGGGCAGTAAGGTCCTTATGTGTTGCAGTGTTAGCATCTTGAATTTGCAATTCACTATGAACTTGTTGAGTGGTGACAAGTCCAGAATGACTCTGAGCTTTTCCGAGTCTTTCTTGGGAACACAAAACAGCCTCCCTTGGAATTTGATGTACTTCACCTTTCGGATCACATTTTTCTCCAACAGTTCTTGAACGTACTCCTCCAAAATGGGGGTGGAGTGTTGGAAAAACCGAAGGCAGGGGGGTGGAGTGCTGTACCAGCTCCAACCCAGTCCATTCTTGAGTAGGCTTTGGGCCCAGGGATCGAAGGTCCAGCGATCCCAAAATTTCATCAGTCTCCCTCCTACCGGTATCATTTCACTTGGACTGCCGTCCTGAGGTCTTGCCTCCCTGACCACGACCACCTCTGAATCCCCTTCCCCTTGAGGGGCGCCTAGACGAGCCTCTGGCTGCTCCTCTAGGTTTTGCACGAAAGGAAGAAGACTGTCCTTCGGACGTTGGGGCGAATGTGGTTGACTGACCTGGCACAGCCTGGGGTACCCTCTGAAAGGCAGTCGGGGTTTGTGCCACCATCTGGGGCACTGGAGGCAAAGGCAATTGCAGTTGCTGTTGCTGTCTATAAGGCTTGGCTGGCCGAAATGGTAGCCTAGTCTTCATATTCTTCCTCTTTGGTTGAGGACCCTCATCCGGGGAAGATTTTCTTTTGATAGCCAGGCCCCACTTCTGGAGAAGGTTTCTATTCTCCATGGCGGCCTTATCAACAACCTCTTTGACCACATCGGTAGGGAAAAGGTCTTTTCCCCAAATGTTGGAAGAGATTAATTTCCTTGGTTCGTGTCTCACCGATGCCCCGGTGAACACGATCTCCCTGCAAGCTCTCCTTGCCTTGATGAAGCCATAAAGGTCCTTCGTCACTGTGGCTAGGTGAGACTTAGCCACTACCATGAACATTTCATGGACCTTAGGGTCACTTGCCATTGTCTCAAGAGTGGTCTGATGAGACATTGAGGCAGCCAGTCTTTCTTTGGTCTCGAACTCTCTTCGTAAAAGAGATTCGGGCAGCTTGGGGAGGTCCTCGCCGAATTGCCGTCCAGCAATATCAGCCTCCAACTTTCCCACTGAGAATGTCAGATGGACATCCTTCCAGTCTTTGTGGTCCATAGGCAGAGCCAGCGACAAGGGTTTACACTCCTCCAGGGAGGGGCAAGGCTTGCCGGCCTCGACTGCCTTTAGGACAGCCGCAAACCCTTTTTGTAAAAAGGGGAAGGCTCTATCAGGAGAGGACACAAAAGAAGGGAGCTTTTTGCTCAATGCAGCTACCTTCGAATTCGAGAAGCCCCTCTCTTTCATCGAGGATGAAAGTAGGGCTTGAGCCTTAGCGTGGTCCAAAATAATGACCTCCTTCGGCTCTGTCTCCTCCCTTGAAGCTGGTTCTTTTCTCAGCCGGACATAGCAGTCCGGATATGATGCCTTGCTGGGCCAGAATTCTACCTCCTCTAGGGGAACTTTACCCAGCTTATCCGAGATGACGATCTTACCAGTCGTCATCGGCATGTGCTCAGCATACCTCCATGGGTTAGCATCTGAGCATATGGGAAGGTCTTTCACATTGAGCCTTTTCTGGGGCCCATGTGATTCTGCTAGGGACTGCATACGCAGTTCCATTGCAGCCGCCTTCTCCTGATTCTCCTTCTGCATTTGTTGGATCATTCCAACAATCGAAGAGAGGGCCTGTCCCAGTTCTACTGGGAGACCAGCCGATGTTGAGGGGATGGGCTCCGGCATCTGAACCGGAGTAGCCGACACCTCGTCGACCTCATCCTCTACGACATCCGGGGTTTGAACTTGATCCTGACCTTCTGCCAGGAGGTCTTCTTCCAAACGTTCGTCCAGGTCAGACATCCTGTCACACAACTGGATGTCTTGCATCTCATCTGCGACTTCCTCGTCTACCTGGACTTGATCTTGAGGGATCTCCTCTTGAGGCTGGGGAATCACTGTCTC
Source organism: Palaemon carinicauda (assembly GCF_036898095.1). Lineage (NCBI taxonomy): Eukaryota > Metazoa > Arthropoda > Malacostraca > Decapoda > Palaemonidae > Palaemon > Palaemon carinicauda. Next base: position 99,410,028 of record NC_090736.1, read on the forward strand.
AGCTGATGCCTGGGGAAAAAGATACGCCCTCATCTTCTCACTTGGAAGATAAGGGCCAGAGGTGTTCTTCTTGAAGCCCCTTACCCAAGTACGAAGCTTTTCCCTAGCTATATCCCTTGATTCCGCCGTTCTAGGGGAATCAAAAGCCTCAGTAATCAGGTTAGTGCATACAGTACATACCTGAGGGTCCCAATACTGGAGATCATCCTTGGAGACAGCGCATGCTGCGTGTCTCCTACAACACTCATGTCCGCAGAGGTTCTTGCTGCGGACATTGCAGAAAACATTTCCGCACTTCGGAGGGTCCTCCTGTAAAGAGAAGAAATTTCCATGAGTATCAAGTGAACTATGTATCACTGGATATGCATAGTATAGCATAACAATTCATAAAGGAAAGACACACACTTGTGTTTCCCTCACAACCCATTGTAGCAGCCTTCCAGATAATAAAATCAAAATGGTTTATCTCTACTAGAGTAACCAATGCAAGGTTTCCAGAGGAAACAGGTGGAGCTCACACCTAGGCAATGATTTTAAAATCCTGGATAATAGACAGGGAAGAACTCTGCTTCCTGTCTGAGGGCAACAGCAAAGGGCTGTGCAAGAAAACACAATATTGATAGAAGATACAGTGCTGTACCTAAACCTTTACTATAGTTTTCTTCTTACTGTATATGTTATACAGAAGAATACTAGTACAGTATAGGAGGATGTGTGCCGGCCTGCCTTTGCCGGCCGGCACACACCACAACTAGCTTTAAAGTATACTACTTAACAGCTATAGGGCGGCAGCACTCTGGCTCAAATGCCTGTGCCGGCGGCAGCAGCTGCCGGCCAGCAACAGCCAGTGTTGGCCGGCAATGACTGCCAGCCAGCAACTACACAAGGTAGAACCCAGCTGCCGGCCACACTCTTGGTGACCGGCAGACAAGGACTGACATAAGCCGGCCGGCAAATGTACAAGACCGATGCCAGCCGGCAGCAAAAGAACCAGAAGACTACACCTGCCCGGCTGCCGGCCTCATAGGCCGGCAGACGGGACAGGTACAGCACTAAAAGAAAATAGAATGGATGCCGGGATAAGAGTGTACACAACCCCCCAAGCCCGGCAACCGAAAGAGTGCATATAAGGAAGGGGAGAAACTTAATTCAGGCTTCCTTGACCAATGCCGTCCGGCTCTGCCGGCAGGCATGGATGAGGGACCAAGAGAGGTCCGGGCAGCACTCGAAAACATAAGACCCTTGCCGGCCAGCATCTCTGCCGGCCGGCAATGGGCTTAGTCAATTCCACATCCCAACCTATACTAGGTCCAGAAGTAGAATGACGTACAGTACAGTAATACCCCTGCCGGCCAGCTCTGCCGGCCGGTAAAGTACAGTACAGTAATGGCTAGGCCATTACGGAGATAGAGGGGGAAGGGACAAGAGGGTCCTGCCAACCTTGCTTTAGTGACAGATCACCCGCAGCCAAGAACTTTGTCTTAGCCTAAGGGAGATCTAAGGGAAAGGGCCAGCAATACTTGCCAGCTTCCAGAGCACCAAAGCAAGGAAGGCGTTGCTACTCCCAAGGGAAGATTTTATCCTCCCCCGAGAACAGCAACAGGACTTAGTCTGGTCGATCACAAAAGAAGGAATCATAACCACAGAAACCTTCGGTAGTGACCTAAGGGAGCTAAGCTCCCTTTGTAAGTGTTAGGTCAGCGAGGGGGACTCTGCCCCAAGCCAGACAACACGGACTCAGACTAAAAACTCTGTTGTTCTGTCCCTCTTTGAACCAGACTCTGCTGGAACAGGAAGGTACAGTAACACCCTAGTATAGTTTTATCGAAAATAAATTCCGAAAAAAACCACTTAGGGATAAGCCTAAGGCTTAAACAGAGGGAAAGGGATTGCATACCTTCTCCGAAGAAAAGAAAGCAACCGGGGAGTATAATAAAGTATACTAAGGCTCCATAAGCAATTAGCCTAGGCAAACTCTCACATATACAATCTTGGAAATATTCCACACAGTCTAAAATGTATAAAATATAGCCTAAAACTTCAATAAAATTTTAATTACACTCGGAAAAACCAAAATCATGCATTAAGTACTAGGACCAAACGACTAGGCTACATGGCCTAGCGTAGGCCAGAATGGCGAATACTTCGCCAAATAATACTAAGCACGAAAGGAAATCCTATGTAAAGCTAAATAGCTAAAATTTATTAAGCAAAACAACCAGGAATGTCACTCTGACTAACTAATTTATACCTAGCGAGTGACAGTGTCCAGGACACCTCTGGTAGGCTACGGCTCTTGTATCAAAGATTAATCCTATTAATCACTCAAAATTTTACCAAGAGCCTACATTTATACATAACAGACACTATACTCAACTTATCCGAGGCCAACGAAGACGGAGAAGCCATGAAAAGCTGAATAAATCCAAGATTTGCGAGAAAAACAGGAAAAAACACCCAGTTGTTAAGCTACGCAAAAAGGAATACAGATGGCGCCAGGATTGGCGCCAGGCACGCATACGAATCGGGGGATAGGGAAGCCTTGGGAGCGGCTCCCCTTTTTTCTTTCCCGAATTCGTATCTCGTCAATCTCCCTCCTACGAGACGAAATCTCTGTTCAGGTCGTAGATTGCCATGTGACGTGTCTAGAATACGTCCTCTGATATGTCGCGATATCCCTTTCACGAGGGATACTCGCTCCAGGAGTTAGAATTCTGGTACCTTAAGGTAAATTCTCTGGGAATATCGCCGTAGTTGTAATATACCCTAGGAAGCTACCCTATAGGAACTTCCATCAGGACGACATGGCTTGAGCCCAAAAATATATATATATATATATATATATATATATATATATATATATATATATATATATATATATATATATATATATATATATATATATATATATATATACGTGATATATATATATACACACACACACACATATATATATATATATATATATATATATATATATATATATATATATATATATATATATATATATATATATATATATATATATATATATATATATATATATATAAATATATATATATATATATATATATATATATATATATATATCTTTATATATATATATATATATATATATATATATATATATATATATATATATATATATATATGCGTGTACACATACATATATATATATATATATATATATATATATATATATATATATATATATATATATATATATATATATATATATATATATATATATATATATATATATATATATATATATATATATATATATATATATATATGTATATATGTATGTATATATATATATATATATATATATATATATATATATATATATATATATATATATATATATATGTATATAAATATGTATACATATATATATATATATATATATATATATATATATATATATATATATATATATATATATATATATATATATATATATATATATATATATATATATATATATATATATATGAATATATATATGAATATATATATATATATATATATATATATATATATATATATATATATATATATATATATATATATATATATATATATATATATATATATATATATATATATATATATATATATATATATATATATATATATATATATATATATATATATATATATATATATATATATATATATATATATATATATATATATATATATATATATATATATATATATATATATATATATATATACATATATATATATATATATATATATATATATATATATATATATATATATATATATATATATTTATATGTAGACATATCTATAAATATATATGTACATACACACACACATATATATATCTATATATATATATATATATATATATATATATATATATATATATATATATATATATATATATATATATATGTATATATGCATATACAAATATACTATACATACATATATATATATATATATATATATATATATATATATATATATATATATATATGTATAGTATATTTGTATATGCATATATACATACATATATATATATATATATATATATATATATATATATATATATATATATATATATATATATATATATATATATATATTTATACAAATTTATACGTATATATATATATATATATATATATATATATATATATATATATATATATATATATATATATATATATATATATATATATGTGTGTGTGTGTGTGTGTGTGTGTTGGTGTGTGTGTTTGTGTTCTTGTGTTTGTGTGTGTATGTGTGCGCAGTGTATATCTTCGTATGTGTTTGTATGTATATATGTGTTTTTATCCAATGCTATTTTTACAGTATATGCCACTAAAAGGTAATTGTACAATAATTTATAACAAAAAAATAGCTTCCTGGTTAACCAGTTCAAATATTCAATTTTGTGATTAATTCTCTTTTTATTAAAAATTATTTGCATTACATATAATTCATGCCTTTCACAACTCTCTCTCTCTCTCTCTCTCTCTCTCTCTCTCTCTCTCTCTCTCTCTCTCTCTCTCTCTCTCTCTCTCTCTCTCTCTCTCTCCAATTATAGTTAGTAAGGAACCACTTTACAGACTAAGACCATGGAGTCAACACATACTCGAAACTGTGATGAAATGAAAGTCGAGAGCAGTCAAGTCCTCTGTGGATTCTTTGTATTTAGCTCTAAAACGAGAAATCCCTCAAGACTGAAACCAATTTAGTTTTTGGCCTTTGAGCAATGAACAAGCTAATCAAAGAATGTTAAATCCTCATAGTTTTATCAATAAGAGTGGTTTTGTATATATCACCTAATTTATGAATTTTACATTAAAATGAGAATTTATCGGAATACTCGAAAAAAGTAGCATTTCTTAAGAAGGGTTATATGTTAGGTTTGTAGTAGCTTGGTTGATGTTATAGCGAATAGCATTTTGTGGTCCCTAATTCTAGTTGTACAGAAGCTTTAATATATTGAATTAACGAAGATCACTGAACTATCACTCTGAGCTAAGTACAAAGATTTGTTGGTTCACTTTTTATCATCTTAAACTGATATGTATGCTATTAGTTAAAAGCTTACATGAAATACCTTTCAACACCATTGGGCAGGAAACTTAAAATGCTTTCCCTAAAAATTACTTGAAACTCAAAAAATGAGTAGTCACACTTGCTTCAAATAACTATCCCAAAACATCACTTAACAGTGCAATCCAGCATAAACTATAAAAATTTATGTTGACATTATCACACCACACGTCCCATTTTTTCAGAGTGGCTAAAGTAATAAACCTTCAGAAATTGTTATCACCGATATTGGAGGCCATTGATTTGGTAGTTTGCCACGGTTATCCTACAGTTCTAATTTATTGTTTTTCTTTGTTTGTTACTTTCATTCAAAAGCTCTGCATTTCTACTTTGTAACTCAAAACATGCGCACAAACATACTTGCGAAAAGAAACAAGAGCTGAAGGGAAGTATAAAAAGAGTGGAAGTTTGTAGAGAAAAGGATGAAAGAGAATGGAAGATTATCAAACGAATCGATGGAGGTTATGCTGGGTCAAGTAATGGATATGATTACAAAATTCATATATATATATATATATATATATATATATATATATATATATATATATATATATATATATATATATATATATATATATATATATATATATATATATATATATATATATATATATATATATATATATATATATATATATATATATGTATATAGACATATATATATAGACACACACACACACACATATATATATATATATATATATATATATAGAGAGAGAGAGAGAGAGAGAGAGAGAGAGAGAGAGAGAGAGAGAGAGAGAGAGAGAGAGAGAGAGAGAGAGAGAGAGAGAGAGAGCCAGGGTAACATTCTGTAGGTTTCATATAGTGCTTAATTTTCAAGACATTTTAGGTGTCATCATCAGGTTTGTAATTTAATAAAAGAAAAAAAATTACCTATTTGAAAGTTGACTAAGGAGAGAGGTTGAGGACGTACAAAAAAAGAAAAAAAAATATAAGAATATCAATGGTAAAAATAATTCATCTAAATAAACATTCGTAATTCATATCAAAGACTCTAATTAATGGAAGAGCACCAATTTTTTTTTTACACATTCTTCAACAAAGGCTAAAGTTGATGCATATTTTATCCGAAATCGTGCCGGATGTCTGATTATCGAGTAAAGGGTGAAGCTGCTTGATAGGAAATGATTCCAAAATAGGGAGATCAAATCAGAATGGTTATAAAATTATGAATTTTTTCAATAATTAAGCCAACCAGATATTTATATCACCCAAGCAGACTAAGTTTACAAAAGTAGTATTTCCTTTTCTTCTAACTTTATAGCCAGGTACCAGTACAAATTTTAAAGCTGCTGCCATTTTATTTTTTTTCATCTATATACCTTATGTAAATTATTACACTGCTATTTTACACTAAGCTCCGACAAAAACCAAATCCTGATGAAATTCTAGTTTCATTTCAATAATTGAAAAATCTTAAATATTCTGGTTGTTTACTTCATAAATGTCTTTAAACTTTACTAAATGACAGATTTTAACCTTGTCAAATATTACCTACCCTACCTATTCTAACAATATATGCCTCTATCTATTCCTTACGGTTTTTCTTCACAATTTAGAGAACAATTAAAGAAAGTCATAATGTTTACTGGATGAAATTAACGTATATAATTCATAAAACTCCATGATGCGATCTTTGGTGGTCTACTGTTTCACTTACCCAAAATGTTATATTTAGAAAATATCTTTGAGCTACCAAAAGATGCTCAAGTGAGGGCTGATTTGCGTCATGGTACCCTTTAATACATGAACCATTTTCTGATATAATGAAGTACCATTTTATGTAAAGCTTAATTTCCCTATCACAATTTCGATGCCGTTGCCGAAGTATCAAATGACTACTTTTTATTTTGGAATGTTTATCTATTTATTGACAAGTCCCTTCCTCCAACAAGCAAATCTCTTTCACTATTTCATTTTTAGCCTGAGTTAGCATTCTCTCTTCTTTGAATATGCAAACCCAGAAAATATCAACATTAAGTTTTTCTTATTTCATATATTTTAATGTATATGAACGCAATGAGGATTAAGAAGGTGAATGCTACTGATTATTCAGAAAACAGATTTATTCTACTACAACAGAAATAAAAATATAACAATTTCTTTCATAGTTTGAGTGATGTACATGTATCCAATAAAGTCGGGCAGTAAGGTATGGCGAAATATGTTATTATTATTATCATTATTATTATTATTATTATTATTATTATTATTATTATTATTATTATTATTATTATTATTATTATTATTATTATTATTATTCACTGAGCTACCATTAAAGTTTGAAATACAGGATGCCATAAGGCCAAGGGGTCCCGCAAGTAAAATGAACTAGTTTGAGTGTTCCCTTAAGAGAGTCTTAACCCAAGGTAATGGAAAACCCTGGTATAAAGGCTGTGGCACTACCCACGACTAGAGTACAATGGTTTGATTTTAGAGTATCTTTCTTCTAGAAGAGCTGTTTATCATAGCTAAAGAGTCTTCTATCCTTACCAGGTTGAAAGAAATCACTGAACAATGACGATGAAGTAGTTAACCGATGGAGTGGCGAAAAATGTTACTGCTATATTTGTGTTGTCAGGTGTATGACAGAAAAACGTGTAAAGAATTAGCCAGACTATTCATTTAATTTGCAGGCAAAGAAAAATGACCAATAACCAGAGTTGAATCCAATTTACATTTGTACTATCTGATCAGTAAAAGGACCCCGTACCCCTATTGGTAGCGTCACAATGGGTATCTGAAATAGTTAGGAATCAACTAATATGTATTATGATAAACATTCTCCTCCGATGTAGCAAATGTATCAGAATAATAATAAAATGTAAATTTTCTGTTGATTCGGATAAATGATTATTAGTTAGTGGCTAAAACTGTCTCATAGTCTCTACTATGCAAAGAAGAGAGGCAGCTGCATACTAACATTACTAAATGCACCGGTATTGGTGTTTATAAGATTTTGAAGCAAGCCTAGTGCTGATATGATATATGTAAGTGGATTAGCATACATAGGGCAGTAAGGTATGCGGAGAGAATGATGCTGTTCATATACGAATATTGTTGTTGTTTGAGATCAGAAAAGATTCTTCTGGAAAAAAAAAAATCTGGGTATGTACATGACCCAGAGTGGGAAGGTTATGCTTTGGAGTTTAAGCCCTAACTCATCTTTATGAACCATTAAAATATCCCATGTGGTACTATAAAAGATGAAGCTATTAATAAAAATTATTTTATAAAGCAGACCGACTGTGAAAATAGTGTAACTAGTCAGTATTTTACTAAGTGGCTCATAAAGTGTTTGGGCCAGTATTGGTTGAATACAGACGAAACAATAAAAGGCCACCAATAGATCTTTTCATGGTCAATGCACCATCTGACCCTGTAGGTATCTGGTATAGAGTGCCAGAGGAGTGTAACCTAATAACTGTGAAGTCCCGGTCTTCAGATTCCCCTTATCTACCTCGTATATTCTAATATTAGGCGAACACATAAAACCTATTTGAATTACTTCCAATCACAGCTGATACAGATTTAACATTTAATAAGACTTGAGAAAAGTCATACCATTCTCCTCTGTACGAATATATGAAAAAAAGCCTGGGAGATAAGTTTTTCCCAGACCAAAGAGCTCGGAATAGAGTTGTCGTCAGACACTATACTAGTGAGAAAATTCTAAGAATTTGAGTCTGAGACTATCATAAAAAGTGCTGTCACCTAAAAACAAGTTTTTGATTTGTCCATCAGCTTTCTGGATACGGAAGAATTTATATAGAACCATAGTGCAGATTTCCTCACAAAGGCACTCAAAGGCCTTCTGGAAGAGTGGCAAATTGAACGGCAGCTGAGGATAGTACTCAGAAATTTTCAGTTGAAAATTGGTAGAGATGTAGATGTTTGTGCAGAAAATTCACCCCGCTGGAGCCGTAATTAACCATGTAATTAACACTTTATTGATAGTATATATATTCTAAAACATTAAAAGCCGCTCTTGGATGGAAGAAGCAAGGGGCAGTAACATTGCCCTATCGAGAATGACAATGCTCTAGAAACTGACCATTTATTCATATGATCAGCACCCAAGCCCCCTCTCCACCCAACTAGAGCCAAGGAGGGCCCGGCAATGGCTGCTAATGATTCAGCAGCTACCTCCTATAGGCTCCCCCAAACCCCCAATCCTTAGCTCACAAAGATGGTGAGGTTGCAGTGATCAAAACAGGTAACAAGTTTGAAATGGACTAGAACACCAGTCTGGCGTTCACCAGTCAGGGACGTTACCCTATTGACCACCACAACCCTTAGTCTGTAGAAAACACAGAGGAGAGCGTTTTCAGAGATACAAAGTTTAAATGATTCTCAAACCACAACAACAGTAATGAGTCAGAGATGTGGAAGAACACGAGCACACTTACCCGATGATATTATGGAAACAGACTCTCAAAACACCATAACTTCTATTCACCCAGCCCTAAATTTCCCTTATTACAATGGAAATTAAACGATATTTTGATATGTAATACAAATACCATTTGATAATAATAATAATAATAATAATAATAATAATAATAATAATAATAATAATAATAATAATAATAATAATAATAATAATAATAAGAAGAAGAAGAAGAAGAAGAAGAAGAATATATTAATGAACCATGCAATACATATACATTCTACATTACGAAGAACATAAGAGAAAGAACAACTATATAATTCCCACCTCGTTTCTAAAGACGTATGAAAAAATGT
>NC_090736.1:99442397-99444897 GCF_036898095.1 Palaemon carinicauda
ATGAGCAGGTCACTTTATCTTACCTCCTTTAAAATTATTGAGCCTAAAAAGGTGTTTGCTTGACCTTTTACCCCAGTTGCTTTATTTTGCAAGCATCCCAGGAACAGTAAACATGTCTCCTAATTGCAAACTTTCCAAACACCCAGAGGATTTAATGATTCATTCACAACAATGGATGTTAACGTAGCCCTCTATGTTGCAATGGTCATAATGCTTTCATTGCCCACAAGTTTTACTTGCAATGTTGGAAAAGTTGCAGAGCTAGTTTTGAAGATCATTTGTAATATAAAGGTCGATGAAATACACTTTGTTTGTGACAATTGTGTAAAAATATATGACGAATGGCATGCAACTGACAAGAGGTGCAGATCAAATACGTTCTAAGGATTTTAGATTCGCTTTAAGATCATCAGATTTAAAAGAAATATATTTATCAAGTTCTTCAACGAGGATTGGAAACTTCCAAAGTATGTATCTGTCCTAAAGCAGAAGATTATTATATATGCACATGCCAGTCAGTGTATTCAATACACAGCTCTAAAATATCAGAGGACAGTCGCCTACATGTTGAAGCAGATAAAATACGGGTGTATCATTTTAGCTTGATTTCAGAAACATCACCTGGAAAAAAGATGTTATTGTTGGAGCAACAGTAACCCATATCATGATTATTATTCTTTTTCATGTATTCTATTCCAAGCGGATTGGTTATAGATACCATGGTTCTATTTCCCTCATTTGTCGCCTTGCGAATGCCTTAGTTACTTCCCTACTGATAGAACAAATGAGAATTATGGTATTTTACTACCAATTTACATACACTTGGAAAGTTTTTAATGCAAAATAAAAGTTTGCATTGACTTAAAATAACATTTTTTTAAGTACTAACCAGAATAAGAAGTCCGAAGAAAATTATGAAAATTCAGATTTTTCCCTAAATAAATGGCGATAACCTTATAATACCTTATCTAACAGTACTACGATTTTGTTTTGAGTATGGTCAATAAGACTTTTTTTTTTTTTTTTTTTCAATCAGGTCCATAATTTAAATAGGAAACAAATCCCATAGCTTCCTTACATGGGACTATTTTTTAAGTAAATTAGGTGAAAGAAATTGGTTTACCCACCATATTTCATGTGACTTCTTTTGAATTCTCTACATTGATTTAGATGCATAAGATAAGTCACAATAAAAAGGGTGAAGACGTTGGATAAATTTCCAGGTTTCTTTTACTTTTGTATTTTGAATCTTAAACAAACTAATAATTTTATTTTGCCTTTATAATCTCAAAGTATCTTATTGTTCTCATTGATTGCCAATTTAGATATAACCCAAATAAGGTGAGGCAATCGGAACGAGATCAAACCCGTTGAAAACATCAATTAAAAAGTTATATACTCTGATAACCCTCGTATTTAATCTTTTAATGTTTTTGCTTTTCATTCTAATAAGATAAGAAAAACTTATTCCCATATCTTCTGCTTTTTTAATTCATAGTCTTAAGATAAAACATAACAAAACACATAGACATATAGTAGTTCGATAAAAATCCTTTGCTACAAATTGAAAAATATTTACAATATGATTTCAATTTCATTTCTTCTAAACTAGGTAAAATGTAATATTTTGTCTCTTCTTTATCATCTGTCTTTTGCCATTCCTCTTTACTCCAGTAAATAAATAAAAAAATAAGTTTTACCTTGTTTGGCTATATTACTAATGTCAATAAATAATATTATAAGAACATTCCACATTTTCAAAACCTGATAAGCGTGAAATTTGGCAGTAGTACGTAACAAATCTACATCAAACCCACAATCCTCACGCTTTATATGAAAAATAACATGGAACTGATAAATCAGAAATCAGGAGCCTAACTATTTTAAGAATAAAAGACTTCTAAACTTTTGAACGGATTATTAATGAGCTTAATGAGAGTTCAGTCACCCTAATGTAGTCAAAGGCTCGGAAGTAATTTAGTTACGGGAACTCATCTCAAGACGTTTTTTATTCTTATATTTTCTGATCAAAAACTTGAATGATTTAATATTGCTTATTTACTGTCGCTGTTTCCTAGTAGAAAAGATTTTTCATGCATACAGACATTTGATAGTTACACGAACACAAACGCATACTAACACATGCAAGTATACATATTTGTTCCTAACACACGCACACACATACACACACATCCACCTGTCCCTACTAGAGTTGTATGTTATCTAGTAATTATTAAACATCATATATATATATATATATATATATATATATATATATATATATATATATATATATATATATATATATATATATATATATATATATATATATATATATATATATATACATAAATAAATAAATATATATATATATATATATATATATATATATATATATACATATAATAAATAATAATATATATATATATATATATATATATATATATATATATATATATATATATATATATATATATATATATATATATATATATATATA
>NC_090736.1:99447397-99464897 GCF_036898095.1 Palaemon carinicauda
ATACAGCAAAGCTGGTGATACCTGAAGTCAGTGATTCTTGCTCGAAAGTCACTAACTGGCAACGCTCGCATTCTTTACATTTCTAATGAGGATAGGTTCCCATGTAATAGCGTTTTTTAATCTTTGCTCAATAAAAGATAGAGTTCATTAAGCATAATTTTAGAGAATGTTTGCTATATTTTTTATCAAAATACCAGCTACATCCTTATGGAAAAATTAACCAATAATCTTCCTTTATGATAAGAAAAAATAAAAAATACTTAATGAGTCTGACTTATAAGCCACCATAGTTAACGTAAAGAACGTATCGGAACTGTAGATGTGGGCGCGGTCTAAACGGACATCACTTGGCACTCTGGCAGTTTCACGGTGACAATCTCACAAGCAAGTAATATCTCAAATATAGCAAGAGCTACCGAAGAGCTACCGCATGACTATAACTATAGTTAAGCATATTTCACCAGATTCTCTATGAAAAAAATCAAAAGAAAAAAAAAATACAACAATCATCTTGACATCAACGGAACAACTGTTTATAGAAGGTTAAACGATAAAATAGAGGGAAAAAAATTGAAAAGCCCTCCCTGCTGCACAGCTGCTGAAGAACAAGAAGTATTATGAAGCCATTAGCATAGGCCTAGACTCCTGAGTCATCCTATCATCCTCATCACAATAGTATTATTATTATTATTATTATTATTATTATTATTATTATTATTATTATTATTATTATTTGAGATACGTTGTTATTGTCTTTCTGTAAAACGTGCACATAACACGTATAGCTGAATATGTCTCACCTGATTAAGATCTTCCGTTTATAAAGTAAAAGCAAAGTAATAGAAATATAGAACTAATTGTATTTCTAATAGCGAAGATTACTTAAGACTTAGATTATTTATTTATTTATTTATCTATTTATTTATTTCTCCTCAAACTTAAGAAACGTATTGTGAGACTAGCGTTGACTATAGTCCAAACTAATAATTTATTGCAAGTGTTAAAATCACGATCCTAACTAACGTTTGTTTCATACACAAAACAACATAACCAAACCAATAGGTAAAAACTTGGAAATCATATCACAAATACATAAATTTTAGACTGTTCTCCATCTAGACTCCCTCTTTCCCAGTTTGAATCCTTCTACCCAGAAAGACCGCTCAAAGATTAGTCTCACTGACTCTAGCAGAATCATGTTGACAAAGGGATTCGTGCTACAATAAAATATTTAATATCTATTCTGAAAATTCATTTTAGCATTTATTCTTTTATGCGATCTAACATTAATCAATTATTAAAAACATCCATATCAATGTACCAACGTTGCCGCATACATATACTGTACATGTTAAAACAATTTTAATACAAAGTGATCGGGGAAAAAAAGGTATCACCAGTTTTGCTGCATTCTGAAGTACATACTGGATGATACTGTACCACCCGTATGTCACACGAGCGTACATAGTACGACATTTCTCTTTTTTGTATATATTATACTATGTATCTTCGCTCTTTGCTCGCACTGACAGCAACTTCATTTAATCTGTCTGCATATTTCATTGTTAATTGTTAACAGAACCGGTTGCCGGTTTGACAAGAAATAGAATGTTTGTATTTTGTGACCTTCCTACCAGGACCTAGTGTGTATATATACTCGTAGGTTTGAGTGACGACCTACTCCGGGCTCGTACCATTGGTGACCCTGGAAGTCGACTCGATCCTCACGCCTCCCCCCTCCTCCCTCACTGTTGCTATGGCGGACTCAGCAGAATTTGGTGCCACCCACCCATTCAAATATTCGTTGTTCGCCAGTGGTGAGGTGTTTGCTTGGTTTCAGCACGCAGAAGTCCAGTTCCGTGGCGATACCCGAGAAAACCTTCCCGGAAGTCTCCCACTGGCTTTGTGAACAAGGAGACACCCCAATAGCGTATGACACCCTCAAAATATACCTTCTGCAGCAGTGCTCGCCATTGCCAGCTGTATAGCAAAGGTTTTTCAGCTCTCTCAACAATCGTTAGGGGATCAAAGGGTTTCGCACGCCCCCAGAAAAATGACGAGCATCGCTCTCCTGCAACCTGTCACAGACGGCTCTCCTCGTTAGGTGAACCTACTTTGTGCCCTTTGGGTACAAAGTTTACCCAAACCTGTACGCGCTGCCATACCCAATGTCAATAGTTTACACATAAAGGACTTGATGACAAAAACCAACACCTTTATGGACAGCCACTTCATGACTTTCAAGACCTTTATCGACGCATCCTCTCCTGATGAAGAGGACACCTATTCAATATCAACCGAAGCTAACGTCAATGCTGCAGGACACACATGCCTATCCCGGGGCATGCCGGAGCGGCGACAAAGCCACTCATCACCTACAACACAAACTTCTACAGAAATCTACTGCCGTCCATTGCCCGCCGTTTTGCTACTACCACTCAAGATTCGGGGCTGCTGCGAAGAAATGTGCTAAGGATTGTCAGTGGCCAAATAACGTGTAAGTAGGCCATTGCTCCTGGTGGTGGCCTCCCGTGTTTCTAATTTTTTCTTTTTACTTGATGCAGGAACTAGCGTGCAATATTTGTCTACCGGGTGCTTGTCGTTCTCTTTTGCCAAGAGAACTCTTCAGGACATTACGAAGTCTGCCTAAGTCTGCCAACGTCTGCCTGGTAGCTGCCAACGGATCTGCGATACCCACCTACGGTTATGAGAACCTCACAGTATTGTTTGGAAACTTCAAATTTAATTGGAACTTTCTCGTTGCTGACGTCACATTGCCAATCCTCGATGCTGATTTCCTCTCTCACCATCTTCTGGTCAATGTCACCCACCAGCGATTGGTCAAGGCAGACTCGTACTTGTTGACACCTCTTCAAACCATCCCCTCCAACCTCCCTCCCTCTCCACTTCAGCACACCCACGGATGCCTACACCCACTTCCTCGTCATACCCGGAAGTTTTCCTTCCAGATAATCACCAACCGCACAAAATTCAGACGTCTGATACTAGATCGATTGGCAGCGGCCGAACAGACGTTCACCGAAATAGAAGAAAGGGGCCTTTGCCAAAAGGCCTCCAGCCTATGGTCGTCACCATTACATATCGTCCTGAAGAAAGACGGCTCTTTTCATCAGTGTGGGGATTGCAGGCGCCTGAACATGCAAACAGAACCGGATCACTACCTTCTCCCAAACATTGCTGACGTGACCTCCTACCTGCACAAAGCGAAGGTTTTCTCCACGCTCGACCTCCTATGAACCCAGATGACATCCCCAAGACTCCCATCACCAGTCCCCTCGGTACATACACCTTTAATTACTCTGGTTTTGGCCTACGTAATGCTGGGGCCACTTTTCAACGTCTCATGGATGGCCTCTTAGGGGACCTTCCCTTTTGTGTATGTTACGTGGACGACATAATTGTGTTCTCTTCCTCAAAAGAGGAACACCTCCGTCACCTGTGCATCATGCTCAATCGCCTACAACAATATGGCCTTGTAGTCTGGTACGACAAGTGTCCCTATAGAGCTGACGAAATCTCATTCTTAGGGCACCTCATCACTGCTGAAGGAGTCCATCCCCTCCCTGAGAAGTTAGCAGCCGTTCAGAGCTTCCCCACGCTGTCGAATGTCAAAGCACTGCAGGAATTCTTGGACATGATCAACTATTATCACCGTTTTCTGCCAGCCATTGCAACCACTCTTGCTCCCCTCTATTCCTTCCTCAAGGGCCAGCCAAAAGACCTGAATGGAGGTCCTCTTCAAAAAGCGGCATTCTGCAACGCAAAGAATGCCCTATCAACCGCTGCTGCTCTCACTTTTCTCGTCCCACATGGCCCTCTCCTTTTCTCCACTCACACAGCGACGTTGATATTGGTGCAGTACTTGAACAGATGGTCAACGGCTCGCCGTGCCCATTGGCTTTTTTCAGCAGAAAACTGTTCAAGGCCGAATCAGGTTAATCTACCTTCGGTCGCAAATTGTTGGCGATGCACTTGGCTGTCCGTCACTTCCACCATTTCTCAGAAGGTACGCCCTTCGTCATTCGTACAGACCACAATCATCTGGTTCATGCCTTCGCTCAACAATCTGACAACATCTCTCTGCAGTGGCTGAATATATTTGTACCCTTCAACACGTCCCTGGGAAGAAAATTAATCCCGTCGCCTAAGCCCTGTCAAGAAACACGTTGGCCACCCTTCAACTAGGATTGGATTACAACGCCTTGGCTGAAACCCAACTACGGGATCCAGAGTATCGAGCATGTAGGACATCCTGCATATTCTTTCATTGGGAAGACATCCCCATCGACAACTCCAACACCACCCTCCTCTGTGATGTCAGTTCTGGTAGACCACGACCTGGGATTCCTGCTCCAATACCCAGCCTTTCACATCCCTCATGCTGTTCTACTGCACAGCTACAGAAGATGAAATTCATTTGGCATGGCATTACTAAGGATGCTTAGGATTGGGTCAGTGCCTGTGCTTCTTGCCAAACTTCCAAAGTACATCGACACACGGATTCAGGAGTGAGCACCTTTCCTCAACCTCAGCGTTGTTTCGTTCATATTCATGTCGACGTTGTAGGCCTCCTACCCCCATCACAAGGATATTGTTACCTATTGACTGTCATTGACCGCTCCACTTGTTGGCCTGAAGCCATTCCCATGGAAACTGCAATGTCCGCCTCATGTACATCTGCCTTACTCTCAGGATGGATAGCAACATTTGGTATCCCTGAGCATATTACTTCTGACAGGAGTATCACTTTTACCTCTCAATTATGGACATCATTAGAGAATTTCCTGGTCATCACCCTACATCAGACAATTGCCTACAACCCCGCTGCCAATGGAATGGTTGAAAGTTTTCATCGCACGCTCAAAGCAGCTTTGATGTCCCGTTGCAAGGACTCCAACTGGTTTACTCAGCTTCCTTAGGTCCTCTTGGGACTAAGGACCGGTCCTAACGTCGCCCAAGACGTCTCGGCCGCTCAAATGATGTATGGCGATCCGTTGGTCGTCCCTGCCGATTTTTTTCCTTTTACAACCTCCTCCGACGATCTCCAGTGCATACGCCACGTCGTGAGAAAATTTACTCTGTGCCCCAAGGCTTACAAGACCCCAACAAAGCATCATGTACTGACAGACTTGCACTCTGCAACGCATGTCTTCCTATGCAATGACACTAGCAAGTCACCGCTAACTCCCCCCTACACAGGCCCTTTCTTTGTGATCCAATGCAATCTGAAAGCATACCTACTAAAAATTCTTGGCAAAGAGAACTGCGTCTCCAGTGGTCATCCAAAACCTGCTTATCTCCTGCCAGATGACCTGCTTACAGTTTGCCTCTCTAGATCAGGGTGCCCTATTTAACATGTACAGTATCTTATTTTTAGGGAAGAGCCATGTACCACCTGTGTGTCACACGAGCGTACATAGTGACGCCATTTCTCTTTTTTCTATATATTATCATTTGTATCTTTACTCTCCCCTTGCACTGTCAGCAACTTGTTTTAACATGTCTGCATATTTCATTGTTAACTGTTAATAGAACCGGCTGTCGATTTGACAAGAAATAGCATGTCTGTATTCTGTAACCTTCTTACCGGGACCTAGTGAGTTTATATACTCGATGTGTTATAATAAAGTTACTCATTTGCTTTCATCTCACCTTTGAGTCACAACCTAATTTTTGGCCCGTCGCAGTACTGTTGGATATGAGTGAGTTCTCTGATAATGTTCTGGGGGGTAAACCGTTTAATTTAGAATGATTGTCGATACATGTGTTATTCGTTCGTTTTTACACAAATTAACACGTGTGTACAATACTGTGTACTTTCCTTATTTATACCTCATTCCAGCCCAATGTCATTGATGAATTATAAGTAAGATAGAACACAATTTAGTCTAATTCACCAAACTTTGTATTTAAAAATATAGATAACTAAGGAGTTATTATTGAAGATGTACAGTATGAAGCAAAACTGTTGATACTTTTTTTATTTGTACTTCGGACTCACGTTGTTCCTAAGTTGCCACTTAGTATTAAATATTATATTCTATTTTGTAAACATGTTCATGTTTGAGACAACGTTAGTCACTTGTTATGGATAATTTCATTATCGATTTATGTTGCATCGTTAAAAAAGATTTTAAGCTAAAATGATAGTGCAGAAAAAAAAATAATATGTTACTGTAGCACGAATCTCTTTGTCAACGTGACTCAGTGAGAGTCCTGTGAGACTAGTCTTCGAGCAGTCTATTTAGATGAAAGGATTCAAACTGGTAAAGAGGGCGTCTAGAGGGAGAAGAGTTTAAGCAGAGCCTTATAGTCTAATGATAACAATCTATATATTTGGGATATGATTTCAAAGTTATTATCTAATTTTCGCTTATGTTGCTTTGTGGATAAAACAAACATTATTAAGGATCGTGATTTCATAACTTGCAAAACAAATTTACAAGTCCTAGTTTAGACTAGAATCAACGCTACTTATATAATTCTAGTCTCCCAATGGGTTTGTTTTTCTTGATGAATAAATAAATAAATATATAAATAAATAAATAAATAAATAAATAAGTACATACATAAATAAATTAATAAATAAATAGATAAGCGAGTTGGTAAGGTAAATTAGTTATTAAAAATACATATAATCTACCTGTTTATGTTTTCATTTTAATTTACGAACAGAAGACTATAATCAGGTTAGACATATTTTGCCACACGTGTTATGTGCAAATTCTACAGAAAGACATTAAAAAGTATCTTAGATAATAATAATAATAATAATAATAATAATAATAATAATAATAATAATAATAATAATAATAATAATGGTGAGGATGATGTTAGCATTGCTGAGGAGTCTAGGTCTATGCTATTGGCTTTATAACTCTTCGTCTTCTTCTGTGGTAGTGCAGCAGAGGGGTCTCCTGCCTTCTAGGAAGTCTTTCATTTTTTTCCCTTCATTGTATCCTTTAGACATTTGTAAACAGTTGTATCATTGATGTTAAGACGATTAGTTATGTCTATAATTTATAGAGAATCTGGTGAAATAAGCTTAACTAGAGTTACAGTTATCCGATAAACTAGCAATAATCGCAACCGGTTAGCCCTCATTAGTTACGATACTGCCACTGCGCAAAGCTGATTATCCGGAAGCTGTGGGGTAGCTCTAACCATATTGGGCAGAGGATTTGCTTGTGAGAGTATCACTGTGAGACTGATAGATGATGTTCGGATAGACCACGCCCACAACTACATCTCCGGTACGTTCTTTATGTTTATTACATGATTATAGTGGCTGAAAAGTCAGAATTGTTAGTATATATTTTTTATCATAGTTAAAGATTATTGGGTTAATTTTTCCAAAAAGATCTAGCTCCTATTTTGATAAAAAATATAGCATAAATTCTCTAAAACTCTGCTTAATGATCCGTATCTTTTATTAATCGAAGTCTCAAAATGTTTCGTCCCGGGAACCTATTCTCATTGGAAACGTGAATAATGTGAGAGTTGCCAGTAAGTGACTTTCCAACAAAACTCACTGAATTCAGGTATCACCAGTTTTGCTGTATACTGTACCTTATGTTGTTTTAGTAGCCCACTTCAGATAGAATCCGTAACATAATGTAAAGGAAAATCATTATTTATTCAGAACAAAAAGAAACATGATTTAACTTTTCCATTCAAGGAAAGCTATATACGTTTAGAAAATCAATGTAAAAGCTGCACTTCATATAAAATCCAACATTACTTGGGACACGTACTGCCGAGAACACTGTCGTTTTCAACTGAATAAGGAGTGAAAAGGTAAAACTAAGCATTTAGATCAACAGTGACAATTGGGCAATTCATTTTAAGTAAAACTTCAATATTTCTGCCTTCTTATCTCTCTCTGCTGCCGAGTTCACTAAAACCTGTAATTACAATATTATGCTTTTAAATACCTTAACAAGGAATTACGCAGCATAAATACCATCATTATAGACAGAGAAAACAGTAAAATATCAGTTATCATTATTATCAATTATACAAGTCAAGCTAGAACCCTTGTTATTATAGCAAAATACTACAAGCTCCAATGCCCAGGCAGGTAATAAAGATAAGAAAAAAATCATGAAACCGAAGCCTTTTGATAAACTACCAAATATCCATGTCACATCCATTAAATCTGCACAACACCGTTCTATTTTCGGAACAAACAAGTATATGATCATACTTTTCTCACACCCAGGCTCGTGGATAAGAAAAATTTATAGATGGTGCTTAACACACCCCAGGCTCTGTGACAAACGTTTGTATTGTATGATATTGCTTTTCCCTATTCTGGATCTTGAATAGGTAAATTTAAAAAAAGAAAAATGCTTTTTATAAATCTTACATTCGGAGCCTATAGTACAACGCGAAAATATGCCTTGTCACGGGTTTAGTTCAGTAATGTCAATTGAAAAATTTTGCTTTCCAAATAATTATTTGAATTCACGCTAAAAAAAAAAAAAAAAAAAAAAAAAAAAAAAAATACTTAGTAAGGGCAGTGTGAATATGTCTCAACACATGAAACTATGAATGTCCTGACACCCTCAGTTGTAGCCTCCAAACGAAGAAGAAACTTGGAATGAACTACTAGATGAAACACTTCTTGATGGAGTACCCTGATAAACATTTCAATATCCAGAATTATCGAGTTTGGGACAAATCTCACAAATGTGCCACTTCTCCTCATGAGAATACGTTTATGCATTAATTTTTCTGCTTAGACGATATATACATACAATTAGTAACATTGCCTCTCACACATTTAATAGATATGTATATACAAATATACAACATACATCCTTACCCCGTTCACATTCTTTTAATTCTTCCAGTTTTCATTTTGAAATTTATTGAAAATATATCAGGAACGAACGTGGAAACAGTAACTAACGACTAAAATAGTTAACCCTTCATTGAATATTGATACATGTTACAGGCTCTAAAATTTTAAAATAATCTAGACCGTTTTTCCAATGAGTACTGAAACTTGCAAGACCCTTTAGGAGACTAAGAATATTAGTACATTGTATTTGATACCACAATAATCATTTATTGGGCTTGCAGAGACTTGAATAGGCCAAGATTATTCAACAATGTTTGTTGATACCTGAAATAATCAGACGTTCATGGAATATCCGATCCATAAACAGATATTGATGCCCCCTCCCCCCGCAAAAAAAAAAAAATATGTATTTAGGCTAAATAGTTTATTGAATATTTATACCTCACAAACTCTTGGAAAAAAAAAGTATTGATGAGAATTCACCTGAACTTGAGTCAGTCTTTCTAGTGGAGTAACAAGAATGCTAATGGTGATACGAGAAACAGATTTCCACTGAGAACTCTCATCATCGATATACATCAACAATTAACGGTCAGCCACCTCAAAATATGGCTATTTACAAGAAGGCTAACACTTCGAAAATAGCGACAAATTTGCTATGTATTCCAAGTACTTTCATTTATAAGAATATAAAAGATACTTACTGTCCATATAATGATTTTGAATTTAGGTTTTGGAATTCTTGCTATCATTAAGAGATACAGTCAACGTATCTTTCAAATATGCCCACCATATAAATCAAATACACAAATGAACATATCTCTTATTGGTCATAAATATGTTTAATGTATTAATCAGGTTTAACAAGTGCCGCTTCAGAGTGCTTTGCAGTCAAGTCCATGTATGTGGCACTTGCATCTGATACAGGACTCGTTCTTATATCAACAATCATTAAATTTTTGGCAAGATTTTCCTACTACCATCTACCTGTTGCCTTCCCAGTGTTGCTGAGTCGAAAAAAAAAATACTTTAAATACTAACAATCAGCTCCAAATGGGTTCTGCTTTGAAGTTATCTTTCATGCAATGCTCTCTAAGAGCAGTAATTGTAAAGGGAATGCAATGATAAGATTCTTTCACTTTCCATTTTGTAGGCATGCCAAATATCTCCTCCGTTTTTGGAGGTTCCAATTCTTGGATATGAGTAAGTGTCATCGGTTCTATCAAACCATATATAGTGTTCAAAGGAAGTATCAACATTTAGCTGTTCCAGCCTTTGTTTTTACAAATCATAAAGTAGTACCAGTGTAAAATACCAGCATGCATATGAAGTCTAATATTTGTTTCTCATGTGCATCAAAACCTCCTCAAAAGCATGGCCACGTGCCTCATATCTGTACTAAATATACTCATCACCACTTTTCTGGGAATCTAGCCATGCTCTTTTTCTGCTGTACACGCCTACAGGATAAGTTGGGGAAGACATCATATCCTGCCAAATTATATCTTCAGCACTAAGAATGGCCAGAAGTTTCTCATCTAGTAGGTTTAGGGCACTTTGTTGGAGCTTTTCGTAAAAAGGCTCAAAAGAAAATTTTCGGAAAAGTGGTATGCTATAGCTCCTCCCTAAGCCCACCCCCTACTCCCTACACCCAAGTACTTCTATGCTTAATTATATAAGCTATATTTTGGTCAATAATATCACAGATATAAAGAATAACGAATTCTAATGAATGTTCTATGATTGGATTAATTTTTGCAAATTACACTCAATAGATTTCACATGGTTAACGAATAATTTCAGTATACTTTAAGTCTGTACATGGTGCTTAATATTGGTGATTTTATTCTACAGGCTATAGATTAGTTTAAACGATGATTCAATTTCGTATTAACCCGAGCAATTTCAGGACATTTCTCAGCGAAGGAGTTGTGAAGCATATTCTGCCAATCGCACTGGTCTTTTCATGAGCATTATTAATGGCAATCCCTGAAAAAAATTTTGTCAGTTCTATGCATTGTGAAGTTGTGCAGTACTATATAAAATCATCATATCATGAAGATTCACATTGAGACACTGAGGGTAATATGGATGGTAAAAAAACAAGAAAAAAAAAAAAACAAGTTATCAGTATGGAGAGAGAATCTTTTCAGAGTTCGAAGTTGCCTTCCCAAATAGATCACAGGAATATTAAAGGGGTTATTCAAGTTTCAGAACAGTGGACTTTCAGTTCCCCTCTCCTTTTTCTATTGGTCAGTTGAAACTGGAATTTAATCGCTATTTCCTACATATGCTCTGGAAGTTTTAATCATCTCTATGTGCGATGCACAAGCTGTAACTTGGTGTGCATGTCTTTTTCGAGAAATATGTTGTTCCTTTAGAAAAAGACTTGCGGTTCCAGCTTAAAAGTCTATTTGCTTGACACGGTCCACTCACCTGTCCAAAGCTCTATAACCAATTATCAATTGTTTTCCAAGCTCCAATTTGTATGTTAAGTCTTGTAAAAGTTATTATCATCTGACTCACTAAATGAATTCGACCAGTTCCACTGAATACCTTTTGCTAATACATAATTATAAAGGTGTGGCAAATGCCATCACTTGTGTATGTCCCGAACTTAATAAAGTCACAAACTTTCTTATTACTGCCATAGTAGTGCGAATAATTGAGGTATCTTTTGCTTCCTCTTAAAGAAGTGGCAGTAGCGAACTGCTATTCGGTAGTTTTTTTTTTTTTTTACTTTTATTGGTTCCAATTGAATGATCAACATTAGCGTGAAAAGTTGCAGATGAATTGCTCCTGTCTTTTGTGTCATCTGTTCCAAGTTCTTTTTTTTTTTACATAATATAGACAAGTATATTATAATTCCATGTCACAAGATATCGTTCTATAATCACTAAACAGAGAACCATCCTTAGAAGGCACAATGTAAGGTTCCTCTATAAGAACAACTGGAGCAACAACATGATATGACTTTCTCTTTTTATTACCTGCGTTTCCTTACTTAGATGCTGATACAACAAAATATCTGTTCAATATAGAGATCCAGGTGCAGTTGTGGAGCTTGGATCACAGTTTACTTTGTCCACTGTAACTGTAGTGAAAAGATGATGTTCAAGTTTGGGCAGATAAAACACATTTTAAGTTATTGTACTTATCACAAATCAAATTACTCTTAGGATATGTTTGTCAAAAAAACCTCGTTTTACTATTCCTGTAAGGAACAGTAGACCCAAATCTATGGGTAGGGATGGTTCTCGATCCGATGAATGAAAAGTTGACACAAAAATTTTACATCTAGGAACTGTACTGTTGAACTGTATAAGCTGAAAAATAGTCATTATGGCGTATGTTTTACAACATTTCTAAATAACTGGACCACCATTATAATCCTTATAGTGACATCAAAGATTGTCGAACTGACACCTGTAGTTCAATTATGCTGATTGCTACTTTAAAATACTTAATTTAAACTCAATTTTATCAAGTCGAGTCTTGAAAAAAGATGATTTCAAAGTATTTCATGAAGAAATTGTAGCAGTAATTGAAATTATGTATGCTCGTGGGATATTGGGAAAGAAACAGTCAATTGATCATCTGAGGTAGAAAAAAAAAAAATGGGGTCCACCCTTTTCCAAGGATATAATGTCACGTCACAAATTTAAAGATATGATGCAGCTTCTGAGTTTTGACATAAAAACAATAGGCCCCAACGTTTATGTGGAGATAAATTTGCTCATATTTCCGAAGTGGAGGATAGATTCATTAGGAATTGCAGAGCTGCTTATAAGCCACATAAGAACATTACAAATGAAGAGCGACATTTTCCCTCATAATGCAGATGTCCTTTTTACTGTATATGGGAAGTATACCAGACAAGTTTGGTATAAAGTTCCGGATTGCTGTGGAAACATAATCAAATTATATGCTAAATGTATTTCTTTACTTGGGAAAGAATGAAGATCGACCAGCAAATCAGCCCTTATCAGATCATGTTGTTCTAGGACTAATGGAGCCATTCACAGGAAAGGGCAGAAATATCGCAGCTGACTATTTATGCACATCACTGAAATTACCTGACCAGTTGAAAAACAAAAATACCAGCATTGTTCGCACGATGAGTAAATTCCGTAGAGAAATTCCATCTCGTATGAAGTCATTGAAGGGTCAACTGTATGATACAAAACTGTTGAAGAGTAAGGATACAACGTTGATAATATACCAAGCCAAGAGAGTCAAGACAGTTTTTATACTCAATTCACTTCATAGCACTGTCTCGCTCGGAAGTGAACAGAAGAAGAAGCCAGAAACTGTTGAGTATTACAATGCAAGAAAATTTGGCGTAGACATACTTGACCAAATGGCACGTAATTATTCTACAAGGAGCCCATCCAGACGTTGGCCTGTGCATTTAGTTTACAATATTCTCGATTTTTCAAGCATCACAAGTATCAATGCATGGATATTGTAATCAGAGGTCACAGGGGAAATACTAATCCGTCACGATTTTAATATAAGATTAGCAGAGGAATTGGACATTTCTTTGAAAATCCAAAGATGGCAGATAGTATCGAAGGTTCTGGGGAAAATTTGGATCAGGCCTGCAGTAAAGCAAATAAGAAAAGCAAGCAATACCAGGTCTGCTTGTGCAGAAATAACAAAACCTTGATGACCTGCGAAAAATGAGAGAAATGTTCTTGTGGAAAATGTAATGCTGCAGCAAAACAAGGAGTATTTATCAAATTGTGCAAGACGTAGGTATATATATGTTCTTCCTCGTGGATCCAATTTCTTCATTCTGTCCAATCAAAAGCGTAAAATTTTTTTCAGTAATTGATATTCATGTTTATTTTTTGTTTTTGTTATGCATTACCAAGTAACGCCTAAACAATTATGTTGGTCAGTTTTCCTATGATGTATAAATTTTCATTTGCTAGAATTTCTGTCACTTTTCATTTAGAGGAAACAGAGAGTTTCATTTTTTTTCCATGAAAATGTTATTCTATAAAAAACACCATAAAAAAAACATTGGTTCTATAGGAATTTAGAATAGAATAACCTTAAAACTAATGTAAACACACTTTTAACGCGTATTTCCTATTTCATATCCGTGCAATAGTATACTAACAAACGAAAGATCTTAACAGACTTACTAAACTAATTTTATTGGGTAATTGAATAGATTTTCATAACAACAGTCTAGTGATAGCATGCAAAATGGCTTCCATTTTGACATTTCAGTTGGGTCAATAGCTAAAATTGTTTAGCATGGTAAGTCCGACTAACACATATTTTGATGCTTCTAACCCAAAGTGTGCAATCTTTTTTTTTTTTTTTCATAATTCGACTGGACTATCTAGACTGTATAGTCTAGACTATACTGCATTATTAACGCGTTTTGATTATGGATGGCTTTAGATGAATAAATGTATAATTCCTTACCACATGAATTACCATCGACATAATACTTTACTGGAAAATCTCAACAATATCATACTCTTCATTCATCTACTCCAAAAAGCTATTACCAGCCTGTCGAAACCCTCATTATTCACTGCACCATTTAACCTATATCACTTTATATATACATTTTGTGTATATTACATATTTATATGTATTCTTTGACACCTCAAAGAATACATATATCTTTTATCGACAGGTATTTCTTGTTTGTTGTTTTCATCATGAAATGATTTTTGGATTTGCAATCAGTCTCATCTCTAAAAAATTCCTCAGTTTATCTCAATATAGCTTCGTTTAGGATTGAGCCTAACTGACATGTCATAAAAAATATTTTTTCTTATATACAACAAAAGGGATTCTACTTTGGACACAAGAATTTCTGGCAAACCCTTACTACGCGACGAGTTCCTGGTAGTTGCCCTGCCCACTATATCTCTATTCTCTCCCTGCACAAGCTGTTTGATTACCAGCCATGGTCGGAATTTATGTCAAGCGTGAGAATACTCTAAAAAATGACGTGGTCATTAGAAAGACTAAAATGTGTTGTGTTATAATCATTGATTATATTTAGCTGGTCTATTGAAATAAATGACGGACACAATAGAAAAAAAATGATTGACATGGGAAGAAGCATTGTGGGAATGGGAAAGAAAATCTGTGTGACGATTAACCCTGGATAGGTACGGTCCTCGGACACCCCTTTAAGGGTATACTCGGACGCGAACGACCCCGACGCCAAAAAAAATTCTTGAAAAATCAGTTTTTGCAGTAACCTCCTTTTTTCTTTTGCCAAAAAAAAACTTCAATGAATGCTTAAAACAACTGTAAAGATAAATACTATTCATCTGCAGAAAAACTATTTATTATAAATATTTTAAGAAATTAAGTAGAAAAAAAAAAAAGACCAGACATAAAAATTCATAAAAAAAAAGTTTATACATATATACACAAATCCTTTTAGGAATTGATTCTTGAATGTTTAGGACACATCTTGATGTATTTTGGATGAAGTCAGACCCATGGAGGTGAAGATCTGAAATGAGAAAAAAAGGGTAACTTTTTTTGGCCAAAAAAAATTGTCCAAATTTCATGAATTTTTTTGGGTACCCAAATGAAATTGGAAGTGGCTAATTTTTTTAGGGAATAAACATATGTTATCCTAAAATAGAAATATGTAAAAAAATCTTCATTATTTTGTAAATTACATTTATATCAGGGGCCATATCTAAAGGTAATTTTTTGAGTACTTGGAAATTTCGTAAAGAAATACATATATTTAATATATAATATGATATTTATGCAGGTAAAAATATACCAAAATATCACAAATTCTATAGGGAACAAGAATATATATATAGATAGGGCAGCTTACGCTTCGGATATGTCCACAAAATGGCCGCCAACCACACTGACTCAGACTCCCTAATCTGCCACTTGAAATGTAGGAAGGGTATGTCAATTTCAAGGTGTTATTTACTAATCTAATTATCATTGGATATGCATAAAAATTGTATGGTGGGTTGCTGGATAATTGTCGATTATTTTTCTGACCCAAAAAATTTTTTTTGAAGGGAAATAAAATCGAAAAAAAAAAATGTAAAACAATATTTTAGCTAAAAAAATTTGATGATATTCAATCAAAAAAAAAGTAAACAAAATTTTCCGACAAATAAACATCTAGAGGAATCATTACTCTGTGATAGTTCCTTAGTACGTAGTAATTTTGAAAGAATTGGGAAAAAACGAAAAAATGGCAATCACCGGAAAATCGAACACATACCTATATATACGCCATATCTGGCTAAAAAAAAGATAGGCATGGGTAGCCAGATCATCTAGAAACACTTTCCAACACTATAAAAATATAAGCTTTGCGACACTACTTGCCAATTCCTTACGGTAACATGACTAAGCTAAAAAATGCAAAACAAATAAAAAGGGGCACTCGTGGAAAAATGGCCATTCTAATATACGGCATTTCAGAAAAAAAAAATTTCAGCCACGTGCTAGGCAAACCATCAAGGCATATTTTCCGACAAATAAACATATAAATGAAATATTACTCTGTGATAGTTCCTTAGTACGTAGTAATTTTGAAAGAAATGGGAAAAAACGAAAAAATGGCAATCACAGGAAAATCGAACACATACTTATATATACGCCATATCTGGCTAAAAAAAAATAGGCATGGGTAGCCAGATCATCTAGAAACACTTTCCAACTCTGTAAAAATATAAGTTTTGCGACACTACTTGCCAATTCCTTACGGTAACATGACTAAGCAAAAAAATGCAAAACAAATAAAAAGGGGCACTCGCGGAAAAATGCCCAACATTCTAATATACGGCATCTCAGATAAAAAAAAAAAGACATGCACGTGTTAGCCCAACCATCAAGGCACACTTTCTAACACATAAACATGAAAAAAAAATCAATAATATACGGCAATTCCTTACTACGTAGTAAATTTTTACAAATATTGAAAAAAAAAACAGAAATTGGCAACCGCAGTTAAATACCCAATATACCAATAACTACGTCGTATCTGACAAAAACAAAATCACGCATGGGTAGCCAGATCATCTAGACACACTTTCCAACATTAAAAAAGCAAAAGTTTTACGACACTATTTCGCAATATCTTACGGAAAAATGACTTGGCAAAAAAATTAAAAAAAATTAAAAAGGGACACTCGCGGTAAAATGCCCGACATTCTAATATACAACATCTCAGATAAAAAAAAAGACATGCACGTGTTAGCCCAACCATCAAGGTACACTTTCTAACACATAAACATGAAAAAAAAATGAATAATATACGGCAATTCCTTACTACGTAGTAATTTTTACAAATATTGAAAAAAAAACAGAAATTGGTAACCGCAGTTAAATACCCAATATACCAATAACTACGTCGTATCTGACAAAAACAAAGTCATGCATGGGTAGCCAGATCATCTAGACACACTTTCCAACACTAAACAAGCAAAAGTTTTACGACACTATTTGGCAATATCTTACGGAAAAATGACTTGGCAAAAAAATGAAAAAAAATGAAAAAGGGGCACTCGCGGTAAAATGGTCCTCGTGGTGATGAACGACATTTTAACTAAAAAAAAAAAACATGCACATGGTAGCCAAACAATCCACCAAGACTTTCCACAACTGATAACCTATACAAGTTGCACCATTCTACGACAATTTCATAAT
>NC_090736.1:99467397-99472397 GCF_036898095.1 Palaemon carinicauda
ACCCCCTGTGCACTGTCTGCAGAGGCCATTACAGTCGGTGAAGTGCACTGCCTGGGTAGCCATCTCCAAACATGCCATCATTGGACCATTCTGGTTCGAGGACTACTAAGAGCGGTCTGTAGCAATCAACACCGAGCAATATGTCCAGGTGCTTGGCAAGTTCTGGACAGCACTTGGTCAACGGAGAGGAGTCGTCAGGATCCTCCAGTGGTTCCAGCAGGATGGTACCACTCCCCAGACTTCAGACGAATCATTGGCAGGGCTAGAGCAGCGTTTCCATGACCGACTGATCATCCATAGATGTGACCCTGAGTGGAAACAACACCCAGGCTATTCCTGACCTAAAGACAGCAATCACAGCAGTAATATGAGTGATCCCAAGGAAGGAATGCGGGAGGGTCATAGAGAACTTTGCCCGCCAGATCCAAATGTGCCTACAGCGCCGGGGAGCTCATTTGGAGCACATTTTGGCGAGCCAGTAAAACAATGAGTTTTTGTTATACGGACTTGAAACTTGGGAGATGTCAGTAACATAGGCTTGACCTATTTAATGGAGCTAAAGTTTTGTGTCGAATTAAACGAAATACTTGGAAGTTATTCGATATTTGGTAATGACAGTTTTTTTTGGTCACCCTATATATATATATATATATATATATATATATATATATATATATATATATATATATATATATATATATATATATATATATATATATATATATATATATATATATATATATATATATATATATATATATATATATATATATATATATATATATATATATATATATATATATATATATACATATATATATATATATATATATATATATATATATATATATATATATATATATATATATATATATATATATATATATATATATATATATATATCTATCATATATATATATATATATATATATATATATATATATATATATATATATATATATAAATATACATATATATATATATATATATATATATATACACACATATATATATATATATATATATATATATATATATATATATATATATATATATATATATATATATATATATATCCAAAAAACCCATATATATTTTTGATACATTAATGTCTTGATTCTCTTAACGACCTCGGGATATGAGCCCCAGGCAAAGTTACACAAAGACAAGAGCTTGTGACCGACCGGGAATCGAACCCTGGTCGACAAGCTTTTATAGATAGTGACTTAACCACTTGGCCATGAAGAAAAATAAAAGTCAATGACAATGCTTCTGTACTTATACCTGTCGAATTCAGGTGTTTTGTACTTAGAAATGAAATCAACCTATCTTCACCATCGCAGGTAATTGGAAGTTTGTTACTTGGCATTCGATTAATGATAAATTTTGCACATTTAGACGTGTTTTTCATATTCAAATAAGCCATATATATTTTTGATACATTAATATCTGGATTCTCTTAACGACCTCGGGATCAGAGCCCCAAGCGACATCACACAAAGACAAGAGCTTGTGACCGACCGGGAAACGAACCCTGGTCGGCAAGCTTGTATAGACATTGACTAAACCAGTTGGCCACGAAGAAAGATAAAAGTCAATGACAATTCTTCTGTACTTATAACTGTCGAATTCAGGTATTTTGTACTTAAAATTGAAATCAACCCATCTTCACCATCGTAGCTAATTGGTAGTTTGTAACTTGTTATTCGATTAATGATAAATTATGCACATTTAGACGTGTTTTTCATATTCATATATATATATATATATATATATATATATATATATATATATATATATATATATATATATATATATATACACACACACACACACACATATATATATATATATATATATATATATATATATATATATATATATATATATATATATATATATATATATATATATATATATATATATATATATATATATATATATATATATATATATATATATATATATATATATATATATATATATATATATATACATACTATATATATATATATATATATATATATATATATATATATATATATATATATATATATATATATATATATGTTATGCTTAACATCCTTTTATTATGTGCAATTCCTATTATATGTTCTACTTATGACCATTTGTTTTCTTTATCTCTTGCTAGAGTATCCTTACTCTAGTTTGTTCTCATATCCATGTGATCTTTTGCCGTATCCTATTGTCATTCTTATCCTTATTGTTTCCATAGCTTTTCCAAGTGTAACTAGCTGTTATTCTAATCCTTAACAAGGTTCGAGGTTTCAGATACATAATTCATATCAGATGGGGTTATCTGATTAGGTACTTTTCTTTTCAGAAAAAGTGTCATTTTCATTTTCATAATCCCCTCTACGTATCTAAAGGTTTCATTCCCATGCTGATTCTGATTTTAATCTCATTGCCAGATCATGAGGAAAAACTTACTCTCTGTCCTTAGTATGTAAAATAATTAGCAATCTGAAGAGGTTTTAATGTAACCATTATATGTTGTATATCTGTATTAGCAATAATCATGTTTTTTACTCATACCAAGTTTCAGACATATATTTCTATCCCTATACAAATCTGCAATCATCATCTATAATTTCTCTAATAATTCACACACAAAAAAGAAAACTTTGTCAAATGCAAATATTAAGTTCTTATGGTATTCCACAATAATGTTAATTCCTATATTTTCTCAATATAAATTCTTGAAAACTCTTTGTTTTGCACGATCTGAAAGATTTAGGAGAAATGGGTATGTATTTGACCAACTTCTTTGTCATCTTCCTCAATCAGAAATGTCACACTTTCTTATGAATTTGGGATTTACTGAACTTCCCGTATAGAAATCTTCAAGTGTCTTAAATTTAGATTTATCTATCCCTTGTCTTTGAAGGACTGTCATTTTTGCTTGCGTTTCAACAAAATCAAAACCTAGTGTATAAATGTGGTATTTCATATTCTGTTATTTTGTCCATTAGCTGGGTTGTTACACGCATATAGTCAGTGGTTGAATACCCACGTTTAAATCTTCTTTTTTTTTCTTGGTAGATTAAAGTTTACTTCTCTTCCTATTATGGTTAATATAATTTCTATAAGAAAAAAAAATCATATATCACTGAGAGTACTCTTATTGAGCGATTTTTTTTTACTGTTCTTTTTTTGTCTTATTTTCATTTGGAATTAGGATTATGATAATGTTTTTTTTTCTTTCAGGCTGTATATATAGAACATTCCTTCAGACATTTGGTGTTAGAATTCACCAAGTTTTACAACTATGATATCCCCTCATCTATTATTACATAAAATCGTTGAAGCATCTCTGGCTACTTTGCCTCTATGCATTCCCTTTTATGCTTTCTTTACTTCTATTTCTACATTTCGTAGTGGCTCGGGTATTTCAATACTTTTATTGGCAGTTATTACTTATATCCCTATATTATATCATTGTTTAGAGATTCTCTGAATTTTATATCAGTCCACCTCTTTTGTTGATAATATTTTAAATTTTCATTTTTTAAAGTAAACGACTGTTGGCGCTCTATTCCCAGCCTTCTTTTCATCAATCACATATTTTTCTTATTTATTGTTTCTGTAATTTTGGTCTGGTTGGGATTACTAATTTTTATCGTTTTTTGTTTGTTCACTCTTTTAGGTAGTTTTACTCATTTTATTTCATCTCTTTCAAATTTAACCACCATTCTCAATCTTCTCTTTACTAAGTTTTAGAATATTTTTTTTTTTTTTTTCAAAGAAATTGTTCTCCTATTTACTGTGCTATTACTAATACAAGTTTATCTAAATAACTTTTCTATTTTACTTGCATGCATTTCATGATGTAGCTTGGAGTTCCTTTTTTGTATTGTAAAACTAGACTTTTCACAGTAATGTATATTCATTTTTCTTTTTTAGGATTAGAATGTTTCTATTTGTTTATATCTAAATAAATGTTCTGTATATACAAGAAATAAAATCACACACATCAATGACCTCTCTGTTTTCAACTTTAAATAACTTTATATTGAAGAAGGCTCGAAGCTTAAAGACATCTATGCAATAACAAGGCTACTTTAATGATGTTTCCCTCTACAATATAGAACTCTATGCCTGTAGGCATCAACCAGGCAGCAGAGCCAATTTAGTCAAGGGATGCCGAAAGTTAAAACTAGTTACTATAACTTAGTGCAACATGGCCCCGTGCCGGGGAAACATATGCGGCGATGGACATGGATCTCTCTCTCTCTCTCTCTCTCTCTCTCTCTCTCTCTCTCTCTCTCTCTCTCTCTCTCTCTCTCTCTCTCTCTCTCTCTCTCTCTATATATATATATATATATATATATATATATATATATATATATATATATATATATATATATATATATATATATATATATATATATATATATATACATATATGCAGAAGAACCACAGGGAAAGTGAAAATACGAAATATACGATTAAGTCCTGACTAGTTTCGTGATACTTCTTCAAAGGATTGATTTTTGAGAAAGGTTTCTTTACATTTTATCCTTATAAAATGTAAAGAAACCTCTCTCAATATATCAGTCCTCTGAAGAAGTATTACGAAACTAGTCAGGACTTAATCGTATATTTCGTATTTTCATTTCCCCTGCGGTTTATCTGCATCTGATCATCACGTTTTCCTGTGATTTTACGCATATATTTATATATATATACATATATATATATATATATATATATATATATATATATATATATATATATATATATATATATATATATATATATATATATATATATATATTTGGGCTCTTTTCAGTCACCCATCCAAGTACTTACCATAACAAAGTTGAATAGATAAACCAAAATAGGCAGTATTTATCAGCAGGGAATGAGATGGAGAATAAAAAGAAATATATTGCATAATATATAATAAGAATAGACCACATTTGAGCAATAGTCTCTTCTTATTATATGCTTTTAACTTTCTCCTTCTGAGTCGCGTG
>NC_090736.1:99477397-99486625 GCF_036898095.1 Palaemon carinicauda
CTCAACACCTGGAACAGCAATTGTATCTGCCTCCCTATTATCCTCAACATTCAGCAAACTTTCAAAATATTCCCCCTACCTTTTCCTTGCCCCCTCTCCTTTTAACAACCTTCCATTTCCATCTTTCACTGTCTCTTATATTCTTGCGCCAGCCTTCCTTACTCTCTTCACTTCTTTCCAAAACTTTTTCTTACTCTCTTCATATGACTGACCCAATCCCTGACCCCACCTCAGGTCAGCTGCCCTCTTTGCCTCACGTACCTTACGCTTTACTTCCACATTTTTCTCTCTATATTTTTCATACTTCTCTATACTATTACTCTGCAGCCATTCTTCAAAAGCCCTCTTTTTCTCTTCCACTTTTACCTTCACTCCTTCATTCCACCATTCACTGCCCTTCCTCATGCTGCCTCCAACAACCTTCTTGCCACATACATCACTTGCAATCCCAACAAAACTTTCTTTTACTAACTTCCACTCCTCCTCTAAATTACCAGTTTCTCTTACTCTCACCTCGTCATATGCCATTTTCAACCTTTCCTGATATTTACTTTTTACCCCCGGTTTTATTAGCTCTTTAATCCTCACTACCTCCCTTTTACATCCACCTACTCTATTCCCCCACTCTTTTGCTACAACTAATTTTCCTTCCACCAAAAAATGATCAGACATACCGTTAGCCATACCCCTAAAAACGTGCACATCTTTCAATCTTCCAAACATTCTTTTAGTTATCAACACATAATCCATTAATGGCCTTTCTACTACTCTTCCATTTGCCACTCTTACCCATGTATACTTATTTTTATCTTTCTTTTTAAAGAAGCTAGCACTTATTACCATCTCTTGTTCAACACACATGTCTACCAGTCTCTCACCACTCTCATTTTCACCTGGTACGCCATACTTCCCAATGACACCTTCTACCTCTCCAGCGCCCACTCTAGCATTTAAGTCACCCATAACAACTACATAATTCCTTCTACCCAGTCCTTCTACACACCTAGTTAATTCATTCCAGAACTCATTCCGCTCTTCTTCACTTTTCTCACTACCTGGCCCATACGCACTGACAAACGCCCAACATTCCCTACCCAACCTAACCCTTACCCACATTAACCTAGATGATATCTCCTTCCATTCCACTACTTTACCTGTCATCCATTCACTCAGCAATAACGCCACACCCTCTCTCGCTCTTCCCCTCTCAATCCCAGACACTCTACCAGACATTTCACCAAACATCACTTCACCTTTTCCTTTCATCTTTGTCTCACACAAGGCCACTATATATATATATATATATATATATATATATATATATATATATATATATATATATATATATATATATATATATATATATATATATATATATATATATATATATATATATATATATATATATATATATATATATATATATATATATATATATTGCATATGTGTGCGTGTGTGTAAACACACACGTATACAATATATATATATATAAATAATGTCTCGTATATAATGAAAAACAAGTGTGTGGTTGACCTCTTTGAAGGTCAACAGTACTCAACCAATCTACAAGACTCAACACTACACATAATGCTGACCTTTCCATATCAGTCCTCTTCATATGCGCACTTCATTGTCCAAAAATTTGACAATGTCAAAATCCTTTCATTTTCTTGTGTCAAACCTCAATTTTTTTTTTTTTTTTTTTCCAATCTGGTCTCTGACTTCTGGTAGAGTGTCTTCGGTGTCATCGATTACATCTTGTGGAGCAATAATACCTGATTCGAGTGATCTTAGTGTTGGATCTGAAGTGTCGAATTGGTCGACATTTAAGTTTTGAATATATGCCAGCAAGTTTTCAATAGTTCTTCATCGATCTTTAACACTCCTTGCGTGATTTATTTTGTCGCTTTTAGCTGAGAATTTTTTTCCGTGAAGACTTAATTCCTGCAATATTGTTAGCATTTTTTTGCATTATGGTACCACTTTTAAACCTACTGTGTAAATTTTGCACAAAACACTCCCAATATCTTATGTCAGCTGCATTAAGGTCAAATAAAGCAAATTCTTATTCAATAACTTTTCCTATCCTGTGCCTGATACTTAAACGATAACCGGGCCGAAGTTATGGATATTCTGGACAAGATACTACCTATTCTATTTTGAAATTTTATGTCCTCGCTTTTCATGCACCAAATTTTTTTTTTTTTTTTTTTTTTTTTTTTCCTCATTGGTTATTCGACCTATTGGTGACCGTAAAAGTTTCTGGCAGACTGGTTTTGCAATGTACAAATTTATCAATGTTCAATTCCTCGCCACAACCAAACCAGACTGTGCCCTCATAAAAGGTTCTGAGAAACTAGACTGCTGATTACTCGTCTCTCTTTTTTTAGTCGATTCTTGGCTTTAACAAGTTTTACGCCTGAGCAAAGCGTGGTGTAGCAAGGTGGATGCACGTACGGTTTTGGAGGATCCTCTGACCATTGTATAGTTTCTAAAACGTTACCGAATTTATCAAGATAGGAGAACTCTCTACAGTTTAAGTAAACATTTTACCATTTTCCTATTGTTCTTTGATCAACGAGTAAGCAAGATTGTCCACAAAAAAACCGCAGCAAACTAACATTATCATCTGCTTTGTTATTATCATCAAAAACTTAAATTTATAATCACCAATACATTCACCACTTTCCACGATAAACGTTCTTTGATAATCTAAAAGAAAAAAAATCAACAAGAACAGCCCTACTGTTTATCATATATAATGGAAAATATACATGAAATAATGAGCGATTTTGCAACACAAAATTTCAACAAATTCAATGATATAAATTACAATAGATTCACAGCCATTAAGCATTTATAAAACTTGGAAACTTTTCCAAAACAATAGGATGGTAAGTTACTAACCAGGCGAAATCACACAAAGAAAAGAGCATGGGCCCGGCCGGGAATCGAACCCTTCAAGTGGCTTAGTCACTGTCTATACAAGCTTGCTGACCAGGGTTCGATTCCCGGCCGGACCCATGCTCTTGTCTTTGTGTGATTTCGCCTGGGGCTCTGATCCTGAGGTCGTTAAGAGAATCCAGACATTAATGTATCAAAATTATATATGGCTTATTTGGAGATATATATATATATATATATATATATATATATATATATATATATATATATATATATATATATATATATATATATATATATATATATATATATATATATATATATATATATATATATATATATATATATATATATATATATATATATATATATATATATATATATATATATATATAGAGAGAGAGAGAGAGAGAGAGAGAGAGAGAGAGAGAGAGAGAGAGAGAGAGAGAGAGAGAGAGAGAGATAGATATATAGATAGATAGATAGACAGATAGCTATATAGATAGATATGCAGAAGTTTGTGGAAGGGAAATGTTGAAAATGGCTATAAAATGTGCACAGCGCCTGGAAGATATTATGCTCACTGAAAAGGTTGAGAAAATTAAAAATGTTCCAGCAACTGAGGGACTTCATTTGTGTTTCCAAAGATTCTTTAATAAAGGGTCTCAAACTACATATTTTTTTTTTTTTCCAAGATTCAAGTTTCTATTCATAATCTATCTCACGGAGCTTAGAGATAACTTCTAAATTAAAGAGGTCTTGCACTTATGTTTGTGAAACAGAGAGAGAGAGAGAGAGAGAGAGAGAGAGAGAGAGAGAGAGAGAGAGAGAGAGAGAGAGTGTGTTGATCTCTTGTTTACTGATAGATACTTTTTTAACAACAAATATGGGTCTTTCTTTAAGTTTTACCTTAGTTTCCCATTCAGACATCGTGTGATTAGTCATGTATTGCGTCAATATAATTAGGAGTGATAAACTTAAGTTTACTTTACTAGATCATTCATAGTTCAAAATATCATATGATAACCCAATATAAACCAATTAACCTTTCTCCATATATACACGTATCGAAAAATGAAATATCAAACAGAAATAATAAACCACATAGGGCTTTGGGACTTAATAATAAAAATTGTATGGAATAATGGTAATAGTCCTAAAAAGGCAACATAAGTTGTAGATGAATGAATCAGCAATATATCAATCCTTTCACGTCACTTTGTCACCAAGGCCTTTCTGTGACAGACTCCACTTAATGATAAATTGACCACCAAGAAAAGGAAATGAAGAGATATTAGCAATATATCATTTTCCTTTTCATAGATATGAGCGATGATGTTACGAAATTGGATTAGGGTTTTCAAATACAAAATGTTCTTAATATTCAGGTTTGTCATTCAAATTTATAAATGAGCGGACTAATAATGTTCGATACGTCAGGCTCAATTCTCAGAGGAGAATTGGCATATGATTATTCAGTAGTGTTCTCTAATAATGTTTTCTTATACCAGACTATTATTACTATTACTTTTATCGTCGATGAAAGATTAAATTTTAATAGGAGTATATTTAATAAATTACATGCGTTTGTTTGTAATTCGCATAACTCAAAACTATTCGGCTGCATCTCATGAAATTTGGTGGGGTGATTAGCCATGATCGAAGGCCAATATGAATAGATATGGAAAGTGATTGAGTTAAAGCTAAAATAACAAAAGTTCATAAACCTCTCTTTGTTAAAACATAGTCATCATTAACCGATGTGTATGAAACAAGTACCAAAATGTGCATAATTCCAATGGATATCTTGTGATTTTGGAGTGCTTGGGTCAAAAGTCGAGTCGAATTTTCTTTCTATTATTATTATTATTATTATTATTATTATTATTATTATTATTATTATTATTATTATTATTATTATTATTATTATTATTATTATTATTATTATTATTTTCTATCACAGTCACTTCAACTTTGTGGTATTTATAGTGTAGGGTTCCGGGTTCCTGTCTCTTTAGAAATCCATCACTTTCCTTATTATGTGGGTTATTTCTAGGATCACACTTTTCTGCTAAGTCCTGGAGCTACCTCAGCCTCCATATTTTCTAGATTCCTTTTCAGGGATCTTGGGATTGATCCTAATGTTCCTAAGATTATGGGTACAATTTCTACCGCCATATCCCATATCATTCATATTTCTATTTTCAGGTCTTGATACTTATCCATTTTTTTTTCCTCTCCTGATCTTCAACTCTGGAGTTCCATGGTACTGTGATATCAAGGAGTGATACTTCGTGATTTTGTCAATCAACGTCTTCTGTGGTCTATTTGCAGGTATCACCCTATCTGTTCTGATACCATAGTCCCAGAGGACCTTTGACCGATCGTTTTCTATCACTCCCTGAGGTTGGTGCTCGTACCACTTATTACTGGTAGGTAGCTAATGTTTCTTGCAGAGGCTCCTGGGGAGGGCTTTGGCCACTGAATTAAGCCTTTTTTTGTACTGCAAGTGCTGGATATTCGCTTGCTACGTGGTTTATGTTTTATTTTTTTGTGTTGTACTTCCTACATGTGGGAGAGATGTTATTTCCGTCTATCGTTCTTTGAACATATCTGGTTCTTAGAGCCTGATCTAGTGCCGCTGTTATCATTCCTTCAGTCTCCTTCTCGTTCTATCCCTTCAGTAGCAATTGCCACGTGTCATCGCTGGTTTATTCTTTAGTCTATTTTATGTATTGT
Organism: Palaemon carinicauda; assembly: GCF_036898095.1. NCBI lineage: Eukaryota > Metazoa > Arthropoda > Malacostraca > Decapoda > Palaemonidae > Palaemon > Palaemon carinicauda. The sequence continues at coordinate 99,483,041 of NC_090736.1, forward strand.
CCGTGCATTGGTCTATTGTGCCAGTCCTCTGTTCTGTTTGTCATTCTCCTGTCTCTGTATATTTCTGGGTATTCGCCTGCTTTTATCAGTCGTTCTTCCCAAGCACTCTTGAGCCTCTCGTCTTCACTGGTTTTCAGATATCGACCCATCGCTCTATTTTCGATGTTAACGCAGTCCTCTATACTTAGTAGTCATCTCCCTCATTCCTTTCGTATTATGTATAGTCTGTCTCTATTTGGTCTTGGGTTTAGTGCTTTGTGTATTGTCATATGTTTCCTAGTTTGCTGCGGAGTTTTGCCTTCGTCCATGCCACTATTCCTGCGCTGTATTTAATTACTGGTACTGCCCATGTGTTTATGGCTTTAATCATATTTCCAGCCTTGAATTTTGACTTGAATATTGTCTTGTGTCTCTGCATATATTCTTTCCTGATCATGTCCTTCATCTCTTGGTGTTTCATATCTCCTCCTTCCATTATTCCCAGGCAATTGTATCCCGTGTCATCTAAGTGTTTGATGTCGCTCCCATCTGGTAGCTTTATCCCTTCAGTCCTCTTTACTTTGCCCTTTTGCATGTTATCTAAGGCACATTTTTCTATTCCAAACTACATCCTGATGTTCTCAGATATAATCCTTACAGTCTCTACTAAGGTTTCTATTTTCTTGATGTTTTTACCATACAGCATGTTGTCATCCATGAACTTCATATGGTTAATTTTTGTCTCTTTTCTTTAGTTTTCACCCAGCATCCATCTTCTGCAGTACTTTTGTCATAGGAGTCATGGTTACTACGAAGAGTAGTGGGGACAGTGAGTCGCCCTAGAAGATCCCTCTCCTGATATTAACCTCTGCTAGTCCTATTCCAGAGCCTGTAAGTACTGTATTCTAGTTGCGCATTGTAATTTTTTGAGGAAGTTGCTGGTGTTTTCCTCTGCCCCCATTTATTTTGAGACATTCTATTAGCCATGTGTGTGGTATCATGTCGAAGGCTTTGTTATAGTCAATCCATGCCCTGCATAGGTTGGTTTCCCTTCTCCTACTGCTCTTCATTACTATTTTGTCTATCAGGAGCTGGTCTATTGTGCCTCTACACTTCCTTCTGCAGTCTTTCTGTTGAAGGGGGTTGGTGTTTCTCTCAATTAGGTAGTTGTATAGTCTTTCACTCATGACACCTGTTAGTAACATCCACATTATTGGTAGGCAGGTGATAGGCTTGTAGTTACTGGCTATATTACGCTCACTCTTGTCGAGTTGTACTAAGGATGTTATTGATGTGGTCATCCATTAGGGTGCATGATGATTTGAGATACAATGCTGGAGTTGTTCTGCTATACATGGGTGTAGGACCTTGAATTTTTTGAGCCAGTATCCATGGACTTCATCGGGACCTAGGGCTTTCCAGTTTGGTATTTTCTTTAGTTGGTGTCTAACTGTGTCCATCGTGATCTTTGTGAATATTTGTTTTATTCTCCCTGTTTCTTCTTCCTTGACTTCCTGGAGCAAAGTGGCATGTTTGTTGTATGATATCAGATTATTCTATTTGTTTTCCCAGAGTTTCTTACTTGGTTCAAATTCAGGGATTTTTTGCTAGTTGTATTCCCCTCTTAGTTGGCTGTATATTTTTTTTTCTTCTGGTGGGTTCTGAATAGTTTGCGCTGTTGGTATCTCTTATTCCTGTGAATATACCGTTGGATCTAATATGCTTTGGCCTTAAGCTTTTGATTGACATCTTCTATTGTGTTGTTTAGTTCCCTCTTTTGTGTTTTATATTTCTCATTCAGTTCCTTTAATTCTTGCTGCTTAGCCTTTTTTCTTTCTCTTTCAGTTTACTCAAGTCAGATATCATCACCACAGTTTGCTTCTCCAGGCACCTTTTCTAATGAGATTGCTGTTTTGGTTTATGTTGGGCTGGTTGTGTTGATGGTGTATGTGTTCGTATACCCATTTGTCCTGCTACTAATCTTGCTCCTGCATATACCAAGATATTTTTTTCCCTGATACTGGTGGTGTGTATTACTTTCATTATTCCATTAACCTCACATGTTTTCTCCCTTAATTTCTTGGTGCTGTAGGCTTTCATGACGGGGATCTTTGTTCTCTCTGTATCTGGCTCTATCCATTGTTTAATCTTTTGTACCCATTTTGTCCTCTCTGTTAATTCGTCGGTGTTTCTCTGTGTGTCGTTTTTTGATCTCTCATCATTCTTCTTGTCTTCTGTGGCATCCTCTGTCAGTTAGTCTTTTTGTAATTCGTTGTTGTATATCATTTCCCTTTCCAGCTCCCCTCTTTCTGTTCTGGAGAGCCAGTTCTTTTTCTTTATGTTCATTATTTGGTCTGCAAGCCTTTGCTGTGTTTGGGAGATGTTATTCCTCTCATTCCAGATGTTGACCAACCTTCTTCTATACCTTCTCTCAGTCGGGTTGCTTCTGACGTAGCATCTCCATATATCCTTATTTTCTTCTCTTGTCCATCTCTTCCTCTGGTTTGCTTCTTTATCTCCATTTTCTGGCTGTTGGTTTCTGTAAATATGGTGGTCGGTTACTGGATGACGATCTCCTATTACCTGATAGTCTTCCCCTTCAATTGGTTTGAATACCTGACTGCCAGGCGAAGCTCCTCTGTTGCCAGAGGTTCCATTTAAACCTTTTTTTTTTTTTTCATCATCGCTGAGTTTTGCTATTTAACCCATAGCTGTACACTACCCCATCAAGAATAGGTACTCATTTACAGGTAAGTAAACTGAGGAAATTATGGTAAAGATCCTTTTACGAGGGATTAACAACAAGGAGAGCGGTCACCAATCAAACAGCTGCCTTAACCCATCTGCCCCACAACCACAATATTATTATTATTATTATTATTATTATTATTATTATTTTTATTATTATTATTATTATTATTATTATTATTATTATTATTATTATTATTATTATTATTATTATTATTAATTCTATAGCTGTTGGATATTCGTAACTTATGATCGTTAATAACGTTATCATTATTATTGTTGTCAAGCTTTTTTGTATCATAATGATTATTATCATGGCTATCATTTTCATTTTACTTCGTTTAGCGATTATTATATTTATTTTAATAGTTATATTTAGCGAGAGTATTACCTGAAACTCACATTATATGAATAAAATAAGATATCTAAAGAAAGAAAATGTATATTTATGAAAGAAAGAATGAAAATATGTAAATATTGCTTACTTTCTTGGCAACCAAGACACGAAACGAAGAAATATATATATATATATATATATATATATATATATATATATATATATATATATATATATATATATATATGCGTGTGTGTGTGTACATATACATACATATACATACATATATATATATATATATATATATATATATATATATATATATATATATATATATATATATATATATAATATACACACACACACACACACACACACACATATATATATATATATATATATATATATATATATATATATATATATATATATATATATATATATACATATATATATATATATATATATATATATATATATATATATATATATATATATATATATATATATATATATATATA
>NC_090736.1:99492125-99504625 GCF_036898095.1 Palaemon carinicauda
GAAATAATTCTTGGTGCAGTATTCTCTACATGCTCTGGAGCTTCCTCGGGTCCCGATGTCCATCTGTTTCGTCGGTTCCAAAAGAATTGGAGCTCCCTAGGACAAGTCCACCTATCAGACCTGGAAAAGACTTGGAGGTACTGCAGCCTGACAGGGATCGCATCATGAAGTTTACGGAATCCAAGTTACCACAGGGCAATGACCGAGATGATTTCCAGGAATTCTTGGATTTAAACGATTGACTGCCTTGGAGGGAATCTTCCTAGTTTCAATTTCAAGAAACCCGGAGATTTCCATCATGCCAGAGGATGGCAAAAGTCTTGTACTGTCTCAAGATTAGGATGTTCCGAGGAAAACTCAAAGATCTTACCGAACGGGAGGTGTCCTGTGTTTGTGATGTGAGCATTTTTCTCCATCCTGATTAATGTGGAAGCCTGGTTTTTTTGCCCCAGATGCTGCAGTTGCTCCTCGAACAGATCTGGAGATGCTGAAGAAACTACACTCTTACCACAATGACCGTGTTGGATAGAGCTGCCAGAGACAAACTGCAACGGCAATCTGTGGTATGTGTCAGAGGAGCTTGTGATGCTGTCACTGTTCGATGAAACTGTTTTAGCACCGATAAAGCGGGCCATAGTGTCGACCATGATCCCAGCAGATTCAGGTGAACGCGATGAGGATGATGACGAAGACGAAGATCCCCGAAAGCGGGTCGAATTGAAAAGTTCTATGATTCTACCACTTGAATCCTTTGCAACTCGCAAGTCAATCCGTTTTCTGAAACACCTCGACATAAATAGTGATTTTCTTAATGTAAACCCAGAAGACTAGGAAGATAATGCATCATTCAAGGAAGGTCTGAAAAAAGTAAAAAATCTTCCAGTGATCAACGATGTGGCTAAACGAGGGGTCAAACTCATTGAGGAGTTCAACGATCGACACACCATGAAAGAAGAACAACTCCAGTTCCTACTGGGTGTTGTCTCACAGCACCGTAAGGAGTTCCCCACATCGTCAAAGTCCTTACTAGCATCTGAACCACATTGAGTGCTTGTCAAGCATGATACCCCCGTCTATGAGCAGGTAATACCCAGTGGTCTGACGAACCCTGTATATACACACACACACACACACATATATATATATATATATATAAGTGTGTGTGTGTTTGTATATATATATATATATATATATACATATATATATATATATATATATATATACATTTATATATTTATATATAAAATATATTTATAAATATAATAAGTATATATATTTATCTATCTATCTATCTATCTATCTATCTACATATATATATATATGTATATATATATATATATATATATATTTATATAGATATATATATACACATATATATATATATATATATTATATACATATATACATATATATATATATATATATATACCTATCTATCTATCTATCTATCTATATATATATATATATATATACATATATGTATATATATATATATATATATACATTTATATATTTATATATAAAATATATTATAAATATATATAAGTATATATATTTATCTATCAATCTATCTATCTATCTACATATATATATGCATATATATATATATATATTATGTATATATATATATATATTATATATGTATAGATATATATATACACACACACACACATATATATATATATATATATAATATACATATATATACATATATGTATATATATATATATATATATATACCTATCTATCTTTCTATCTATCTATCTATATATATATATATATATATATCTATATGTATACATATAAACATATATATATATATATATATATATATCATTAATTGAATGCCAAGTAACAAACTATCAATTAGCTACGATGGTGAAGATGGGTTGATTTACATTCTAAGTACAAAACACCTGAATTCGTCAGGTATAAGTACGGAAGAACTGTCATTGACTTTTATCTTTCTTCGTCACCAAGTCGTTCAGTCACTGTCTATACAAGCTTGCCAGGCCAGGGTTCTATTCCCGGCCGGTCACAAGCTCTTGTCTTTGTGTGATTTCAACCTGGGGCTCTGATCCCGAGGTCGTTAAGAGAATCCGGACATTAATGTATCAAAAATATATATGGCTTTTTTTTAATATGAAAAACACGTCTAAATGTGCAAATTTTATTATTAATTGAATGCCAAGTAACAAACTACCAATTAGCTACGATGGTGAAGATGGGTTCATTTCAATTCTAGGTACAAAACCACTGAATTCGACAAGTATTAGTACAGAAGAATTGTTATTGACTTCTATCTCTCTTCGTGGCCACGTGGTTTAGTCACTGTCTATACAAGCTTGCTGGGCCGCGAAATTTTTTTTCCCAAACAGTTCTGCAGATTGGGGCGGGGCTTCGTGAGCAGAAAAACAGATCATACGGGTAACTTCTTTATTACGGCTGCGTTAAGATTTGATGGATAACTAGCTCATTAAAGTTATGATCAGTAACTGCGTTCATAAAGAGCTGAAATGTTTATAGATAGCTTAATAATAATAATAATAATAATAATAATAATAATAATAATAATAACGATGATGATGATGATGATTATTACACACACACAACACACACGCACGCATACATACATACATACATACATATATATATATATATATATATATATAAACATGATTTGTTTATGAAAACTAAATGTTACTGAAATAACTTAATTTTCAAAACATTCTTACCAGTTCTTAACAGTTTCATAGTTCGATTCGTGCAAGTAGCCTACAACCTTTCCACAACAAATCATCATCATTACTTTTATATCTATTCTTCATTGTTGCACCTGTTTAAGCATGTGAAGAATAGCGGTTTTATAAGTCTGTCAACTTTACATGTTGATTTCTTACTCTACCGGTAGAGTTATTGGGTTCTTTGACTGGCTAGACAGTAATACATTGGATCTCTATATCTAGTTACGGATTGAGACACTCTAGCTATGGCAAGCAGCTCTTCTAGGAAAAGGGCACTCTGAAATGAAACCATTGTTTTCTAGTCTTGGATAGTTCCATAACCTCTGTAACATTGTCTTCGACAGTCTTGGGGTACATTTCACTTGCTTAAGGCTACATTCGTGCACACTATTCTATAGTTTATATATGGAAGATTTATTTCAATGTTGATACTGTTTTGTAAATTTTTTATTCTTAATTGTTTATTACTTGTCTTTTAGTTTATCTATATAATTTCTTCACTTCGCTATTTTTCTTTGTTGGAACAATTGGTTTTTAGCATCCTGCTTTTCCAGCTAGGGTTTTAGCTTAGCTAATAATAATAATAATAATAATAATAATAATAATAATAATAATAATAATAATAATAATGATAATAATAATAATTATAATAATAATAATAATAATAACTATCATGATAATAATCATCATAATAATGATAATGATAATGATAATAATAATGTTAATATTAATGTTAATGTTAATATTAATATTCATAATGAATAATCAATGATGTCATCAGCTATGGGTGCGTCTATAAAACAATGTAATTTCAACTGATCAAGAGAAATGAAAACCTTTGAGAGGTACACAGGTGCATCTTTAGCTTTGCCTAATGCAAGGAAAAGAAAACTATGTCTGAAAAAGTGAACGGCAAGCAAGGTCTAGCCTGCTGCTGCAGTGAGTCGTCGCTCATATATACTTGGGGTCAGGAGATGCATTCATACAGGTCGTAAGGTCAAAGATACTTGCGACAGTGGATTGAAAAAGCGTACCTCTTGGATTGTGTGATGGTGTTTCTTTAATAAAGTCTCAAATCATCTTGTGAATTCCCATATGGTATGATCCTTCAACGACTGTCTCGAATCCCCTGTGGCAAGTCTCTACATTATTTTTGGGTCTTGGGAGATTGCATTCTAGCATGTGATAAATGCCCAACACACTTGGATCAAATCTTGGGGATGGGATACACCTTACCTTCAACAATTATGTTTAATTAACGGCTACGTCTATCACTGTATTTATGGGTATCATTAACTTAGTTACCACTAAAACTGTTACATGTCAAGTCATGTGACTTTTCTTATGTCACTCTTATCAGTGCACGATCATATATATGGCTAGATTTTTTGCTCTCTCTCTCCTCTCTCTCTCTCTCTCTCTCTCTCTCTCTCTCTATATATATATATATATATATATATACAGACACATATATATGTGTGAATGTGTGTACATGTAAATACAGTATATGCATGTATAAAACCATGTACGCATTATATATATATATATATATATATGCACGTATATATGTGTATGTATATACTGTATATGTATGTATAAAAACACTCACATGCTATGCATATATGTGTTTAAAAGCCAATATTTGCCCTTTAGTTCTGAAAACTGAATTTTATGGAAATACTTTGAAGTTCAAAGGTTTCTTAGATTCCCAGGGGGAACATATGTCTGTGACATTTCATAACCAAGAGGATTAATCTAGATTAAAACATCTATTGCTTAGCCAAATAGATATTCATTCTACATTGAAAAATTCAGTATATACATACTCATCATACTACATCATGAAATTGTATAACTCACTTGATATAAAAATAAGCCAATAAATTATACAAATCCAACTACCGCTTGGAAGATTTATATTGTCCATTTTTTTCGCTGTTAGTAACACACCGACTTAGAGAATGAGAAGCATTTTTTGGTCTCTTCCTTGGGATTATTTGACTACTCTATGCTGCTATCTTAACGCTTTTTTCAATTCATTCTTGCAAGTATCTTTGACATTACGACCTGTATGAAGGCATCTCCTGACCCCAAGTATAGATGAGCGACGGCTAACTGCAGCAGCAGGCTAAACCCTGATTGCTGTTTCCTTTTTCCAATCACAGTTTTTTTTCTTTGCATTAGGCAAAACCAATGATGCACCTGTGTACCTCTCAAAGGTCATCATTTCTCTTGGTCAGTCGAAATTGCACTGTTTTATAGACGTACCCATAGCTGATGACAACATTGATTATTGATTATCAATATTAATATTAACGTTAACATTAACATTAATATTAACGTTAACATTAACATTAATATTAGTATTATTATTCTTAATATTGATACTTTTTATTAAGGTTATTATTAATAATATTATTATTATTCATAACATTATCGTTCATATTATTATTATTCATAACATTATCGTTCATGTTATTATTATTATTATTATCATTATTATTATTATTATTATTATTATTATTATTATTATTATTATTATTATTATTATTATTATTATTATTAGTATCATCATCATTTTGGTTTGTCCTTCTCCTAGAAGAGCTGCTTACCATAGCTAAAGTGTCTCAATCCTTATGAAGAGGAAAGTAGCCACTGAACAGTAGTTAAACCCTTGAACGAAGAAGAATTGTTTGGTAATCTCCAGTGTTGAAAAGTGTATAGGGACAGATGAGAATGTGGAAAGATTAGACCACACTATTCGTTGAATTTGTAGGCAAAGGAAAAATTAGCCGTAACTAGATATAGAGATCCAATGTATTACTGTCTAGTCAGTCAAAGAACCCAATAACTCTACCGGTAGAGTAAGAAATCAACACGTAAAGTTGACCAGACTTATAAAACCGTTATTCTTCAACATGGTGCAACAATGAAGGAAAAGATATAAAATCAATGATGATGATTTGTTGTGGAAAAGTTGTAGGCTACTTACACGAATCGAACTATGAAACTGGTAGGAACTGGTAAGAAAGTTTTGAAAATTAAGTTATTTCAGTAACATTTAGTTTTCATAAACAAATCATGTTATATATAAATTTATATATATATATATATATATATGTGTGTGTGTGTGTGTGTGTGTGTGTCTGTGTGTGTGTGTCTGTGTGTGTGTGTGTGTAATAATCATCATCATCATCGTTATTATTATTATTATTATTATTATTATTATTATTATTAAGCTATCTATAAACATTTACGCTCTTTTATGAACGCAGTTACTGATCATAACTTTAATGAGGCTAGTTGTCCATCAAATCTTAACGCAGCCGTAATAAAGAAGTTACCCTTATAATCTGTTTTCTGCTCACGAAGCCCCGCCCCCCATCTGCAGAACTGTTTGGGGGAAAAAAATCTTGCTCCTGCCGGGCAAGGATCCGATTCCCGGCCGGTCACTAGCTCTTGTCTTTGTCTGATTTCACCTGGGGCTCTGATCCCGAGGACGTTAAGTGAATCCAGACATTAATGTATCAAAAATATGTATGGCTTATTTGAATATATATATATATATAATATATATATATATATAGGAATAAGGAAGACAACTCATAACAATATGAAAATTTTATTTCTGGACTGTTGTGCATAAAGACACAAGGACGTGAGCCCAGTTTTGCGGGAATCAATATCTAACTTTATATTATTCCTTCGGCATTCCAAGTGATATCGGCGGGTCTATGCTTCCTCATTAGATATCTATTTTTAAGATAATAACAGGTACAATAACTCTGTTAACTTTACATCCTTCCGTTTCAATTTCATCATACTTATCCTACTCACTTGTCCTTCTAACGCTGAGTTTTTTTATTTCTTCCAAAGCCATTGCTTCCTTGTCTTCCTGTTTATTCGTCGGTTGTTCCTTTACTCTCAGGCTCACTCGGGAGCCTTCCTTTGTGTCCCATCAATGGAATTCTCTTAGTATTCCAGAAATTAATTCTCTAAGTTCATGGCTCCTTCATTTTCTCTGTCCTCTTTTTGCAGCCATTTTTTTTTTTTTTTTTTTATTATACTCTTAGTCTTCACACAACTAGGAAACAGATACGGGTATTCCTTCTGTAGTTCAGTTGGTAGGACTATACTTCAATGGTTTCTCCGTTACAACGGGACCAAGGAACAAACGGCACTCCACCAACCTTATTACCCAGCAGGATTTCTATTCCTTTGACAGCCGATGAAACCTTTATTGCCAAATGAAACGGCAAATAGGGGTAACCTCCTCACCCCCCTTTTCCCTTTCAAGATGACTGAATATCCCGTGAGAGACTATTCCGCCTACTGGTGAACACCTTGTGTCAATGCTCTATGGTTACAACCTGTGTCTCGCAATATCTTGGCAGGGGTTTGTTGCTCCTATACAGAACGGCTAGCATACTATCGTAAATATATAGTTTAAAGGCCTCCTCGTTTTATGTGGTTTTCCTGTTCATCAAGTAAACGTTAGCTGGTTTATTTTCCTCATCGTCCTTTCCTGTTTTTCTCTTCATCTTCGTATTCTGTGAAGTTGAATTATCTTTAACCAATTGGGCGATTCTATCGGTTGATTCTACCAACATTCCTTACTGAAATGGCTCTCTTACCACATTTATAACATACAATATTAACCTTTTTTCACGTCTTCCATGATACCTGAAGTAGGGCGATTCGACGGCTGTTGCTGTGGTACTATCGCATTGTGCTTTGGAAAAGTACCAGCGATACTTCCGCTGTAACTATTTAACTTGTTCACATAGTTATTACTGAAGTGATATCATTACGCCTGTAAAAAATTGGATAAAAATCCCTAACATCGCAAGAGGGTCTGCCCCTCTCTGTTATTCTTCTCCTGTACTTCTCTTTCTTCCTCCCCTTTTCCTTATTCTTTCCCATCCCGAGTACCTGCCTTCGGGCTATAAATTGGATTGTATCCAGGGGTACTCTTCCTTTACCCATATTCCCCACTTCCCTATCCTTATCCATATTACTATTACTGAAGTGGTTTCCATGGTTCGGCGAATACGTAATACTTGGTCGAAACAACGGTTGAAACTTCATGCCCGAGGAGGGTTTACCACTGATAACATTATAATCCTCACTCAGCAAACCGGCTATATCAAGTTTTGTCATATCTCTCTCTCTCTCTATCTATCTCTCTCTCTCTCTCTCTCTCTCTCTCTCTCTCTCTCTCTCTCTCTCTCTTCGAATATGTTCAGGAATTCCTGGTAAATACTATTCCAGCACTATCAATTCTTCTAAATCAGCCATCTCTCATGTTAGTAGCATCTATCAATCTTTCAAAATATCGTCGTACATGATGTATAAGCTATTCCAAGAAAGTTATTTTCTCGTCATTCCGCAAACTTTGGAATCTTTCATTATGATATTCAGGGGTCATCTGGTATACTTGTAACACGTTCCTTTTCACTTCTTGATACTCCTTCCACTGGTCGCGAGACAAGTAAAGATATGCACTGTCCTTTTCCTATGAGGATACTTTGCAATAACAGAGACCATTCATCTTCTGGCTATTCCATCGTCGACGAGACCTTTTCAAAATGATTTAAAAATTCCTCGCGAGTTTGTTCTGTGAAATTTGGAATCAACCTCTGGCCAGTCGTCACATTTAAAACGGGATCGTGTGAAGTAAATGTCATCTTGTGTGCATTGTGACTTGACACGAGCATTCAACAGTTACAATTCACTAGTATGCTCCTCTTCTTCTTTCTCTTTTTCTTCCCGTCTTCTCTCTCTCTTTCTTCTCGTCTTGCTTCCATTTCTCTCACATGTCTTGTCGCGGAGCTTTAGTTACATTAGCTTTTAACAATTCTTGAACAATTGGGGTTTTAAAAACTCTTGGATATTAAGTTGTCTCATCTTTTACTTTTCAAAACTTATATCTCTCCAAAAATATATATCCTAACCATACCAAACTGTTCAAACTCATAATGAAAACACGGCCCTGTTATCACATATATGTAAAAGAGATGCGCTCGATCGCAAGGGTCTGGCCACCAAAAATATATATTACGGCTGGAGAATTACATAAACTTCCGAGCTCAAAATCACCTGTTTATTTTTTATATAAGTCTGTTATACTTGAAAATGAATACCCGAGGTCTGGGAAATTATTCGTCTCCTAGACAGCAATACATAAAAACACTGAATATCCAAAGTTCTCTTGCGTGACTCAAACGAATCTCCTACATTGGTTCTAGCCATGGATTACGAGTAAGTACTGTTAAGAAATATGTGGCATCGATAAAATACACACTTTACAAAATAAATTAAATTCTTTATTAAATAGTTACAACAATATTAAAAAAAAAAGAAAAAAAAAATAAATAAATAAAACCATCAATCTCTAAGTAACTTCAGAGATGCCGGAAATGGAGGGGGTTGTTTAACTTGGATGGTTTCAGATTAGAATGTCATTCTTTCGTTAGGACTGGAACACGCACAGTCGAGTAACTAGTAAGATTCACAAGTTAGGGCCATAGAGAGTTCTAACAATAAATTTTTGGAAACACTACACTGTTAACTGATGAGTTATCTTCTGTGAGTAAAGGGCTGTTGTTCTCTTCTAGGGGTACAAATACGTTCTACCGCAGTTAAGGTGCGTTTGTGGGTAGGATGAGGCGGGCATCTTCAGGGGCCGGGTCTCCTGTCCTGGTTTTGGCAGGATGAGGTTGCGAGGTACACCCAGGGATGCGTCCATTGGCCACGGCGAACAAAATGGCATCTTGTCTGGGCTAAAATTTAAAATTAAAGATGAGAAAATTAGCTTGAGGGTATGCAGCTGTCAAAGGAATGGTAATCCGATTGCAAATAGAGAAAGCGTTGAGGGAGATGTTTAATCTTTTAATCAGGAGGACTGGAGGAAAACTCTTTACTAATCTAGTATGGGTTATGAATTACAAAGGATAATATGTGTCAAAGGCAAGAGGATAGGAGTGGTGTCCCCGAATACATGTGGCTAATCCATAGGGTATGGGATTTAGCCGAGAACACATTTTTTTCCTGCTTGTCAAAAGACAGATGCTGGAGGTGATAAACTTAGAGCATGCTAATGGAAAGTCAAGTCAGAATGGTCATTTTACGAGATAGCTGTCAGGGTTCTAATTTACGTTAATCCACTTTGAAGTTATAACATTCGATAGCTATAAATAGGTGATCGTCTTAGTCGTACACATGTTTTCACGGTTGTCAAATGTTATATGCCAGAGGTGAAACTCTGCCACGTAAGAAAAAAAATTGAGCCTCATATGTCTTTTTTATTAAAGACAGTTAGTTTCCCACTGGGATTTTAGGATTCGGGTGTCGCTCGAGAAAGCAATCTATATGAAGGTTGAGAGTTTTTAATCTGGCAATTAGCAATATGAAAATCGATATCAAAGTGCTATATAACTAAAGAGAAAGGGACTGAAAAGTGATTTATCTTGATATCAAACACAAAAAGCAGTCTAAAGATGATAAACACGCTTTCATTTAAACTGAATAATGTAATAAAGGTAATAGTTATATAGATTAAGAATATCATTTTCTTAATAGCCTACTTATCCTAACGTTACTGAAACATGGCTGAGCATTCAAGGTTAATCAATTCAATACATATGTGGAAATTCATTTTATTTCTGAATATTCTTTGAATATCTTTAGGATTTCGAACAGTAATGCTCGTTTTCTAACTAGGGAACCTCAGATTCTCTCTCTCTCTCTCTCTCTCTCTCTCTCTCTCTCTCTCTCTCTCTCGCTGTTTAGACATGCATATAACAATCGACCCTTACAGTCTATGTGATTTTAAATGAACCTTTTATTAAGAATGTTGAAAACTCTTACTACTCCGTGAGAAAATTTAATCATAATTTACAAAAGAAAGTGCCAATTAAAATTCATGATTTGTGTTGATACTCATTCGCAGAATTTTCAAGGGTATCTAGTATTAAAGTTCGGTTTTTATTTCAAGGCCATCCACTATTTCTCTCTCTCTCTCTCTCTCTCTCTCTCTCTCTCTCTCGTTCAAATATAATTTGATCTGAACATAGGATTTAACCATTACGACAGTGAATATAGGGTAGCTAATACCAAAGAAAATTTTATTTCCCATTGAAAATCTTCTTACGCAAGAGGCACAATAACTAATTTTGTATCATATTAGGATAAAATAGCTCTTTTTCTATGAGCAAAGAGTATACAGCGTTTTGGCCCCAGTACTCTTTATTCCAACTACTTTTAATTTCAATTATTTTAAAAGAATGAAATAACTATGCCTAAAAATAATGTAAGACAATTAAGAGGTTGTCCTATAAGACAGGTAGTAAAATCTGGTTATTAAAGAGTAAAAGCTTTTCAGACACAATACCGTTATTTGATTTGTGCAAATTGAAAAAAAAAATACGAAAAGAGAAACGGTTATAAAGTTTATTGTGTATTTTCACAAAAATACATAATTGACAGTATACTCAATAATTTAAACAAATTTCTCTTAGTAACACTTATGTAAACCAGTATTATAGGTAAAAATAATGCCGCTTATTTTTTTTCTATTCGGGTACTATATTTTTATTGTTAATAATCCACATATATTAAAGACGTTATGTTGGAAAGAAAATTGCTTTACGTAGTATTAATACTGTATCGTATCACCGACCTAAATAAGGTTCCTTCCATTTACACACCTATACAAAGAACAGTGTTAGGATATACTGTGACCGGACTAGACGCGGTAAGCAAGAAACGGGACTATTACCGATTTATTCTTTTTGAAATTCACAAAAGTAAATAAGAATATAGATATGTATGTTAAACTACTACTACTACTACTACTACTACTACTACTACTACTACTACTACTACTACTACTAATAATAATAATAATAATAATAATAATAATAATAATAATAAGAAGAAGAAGAAGAAGAAGAAGAAGAAGAAGAAGAAGAAGAAGTAGCATATTATTTTGTTTATGGTGAATATATATTTCAAAAACAACATCAATATACTGTATTTGACCCGTAAATTTCGAACAATTGCTGGAGGACCAATGGATTTGTAAGTAATCCCTGTTTTCTTATATTTGCTTATTGAACTTGATAATATAAAATTTATATTGTAATCGTTTAATTAAGTTGAATACTCGAATACTCATATGAATCAGATTAATATATATAAAAAATCCCATTATTATAGAAATTTCCCTCCAAAAAGGTGAAAAATCTCATCAGGTCTTCAAATACTTGAAACACTAAATTGAAATTTTGGTTTACTCTTCACTCAAAGCCACGAAAAAGGGACAAGCTTAAACACATTCAAGTGTACAGAATAAAAACGACGTTCTTTATGTACATTGTTACTGGAGTATATACTATGAGAGAATTCAGCTTTTGTGAAGTTTTTAATATGTGAATCTACTCTATCACGAGTGAACTGAGACTTTTGATTAATGTGAAGGATATTCGTTTTTGGACGTTTAGATAGTTACACAAACCGCTGAATTTTGGTTTATATATAAAAGGATATATATATATATATATATATATTTATATATATATATATATATATATATATAAATATACATAGGTATATATATATATATATATATGTATATGTATATATATATTTTATATATATATATATATATATATAAATATACATAGGTATATATATATATATATATACATACATACATGCATACATATATATATATATATATACATATATATATAT
>NC_090736.1:99509625-99537125 GCF_036898095.1 Palaemon carinicauda
AATTTTGCCATCCATTCTAAGAGTAAGGCTCACATAGCACTTTCTATGGGAAAGGCTTCAGGCCAACGAGAGAGCGGTCGACGAGGGTAAACTGATAATGGTGTCCTTGTGAGGTGGCGTGCACGGACAGAGTGTCGAAGGACAGAGCGTCGAAGGACAAAGTGTCGAATGGACAAAATGTCGAACAGACAGTGTCGAAAAGACAAAATGTCGAACAGACAAAGTGTCGAACAGACAAAATGTCGAACAGACAATGTGTCGAAATTATAAAAATGATAAATGATAAAAATAAATGATAAAAAGAGAGAGAATGCAGTATCCATTTAACTAACGACCTAATTAACCTTTAACTATATAATAATGTTTACATGGGTATATCCTTACATATAACTATATAACAATGTTTACAATGATATATCTTTACATATAACAATTCTTACATTGTTATATTCTTACATGCATATTCTAGAGAGAGAGAGAGAATATATATACGGTATTCAGTCTGCTAGAGATTTTTCACCAGTTAACTTCCTTCGAAATTCAAGTTTCAATTTAAATTTCCATTCTACCTAACCTATAATAATGGAAATAATCAGACTCAAATGGGGGGAAAGAAACTGCTTACATGAAGGCTATGCATACGTGATAGATAAAATGGTTAACGAAAGAATATATTGGAGATGTGAAAAACGAAACTATTGTAAAGGCAGAGCAATAACTCAAGGTGAAACAATTTCCAAAACTACTGAGCATTCACACCAGCAAGACAGTTCTCATATTGATGCTATAAAAGTTATAGATAAGATAAAAATTCATTCTAAACATTCCGAAAAAATTCCATCTTCTATAATAAATCAGTGCACAAACGGTGTTCCAGTCTCCATAGTTGGAAAGCTTCCAAGAAAGGAATCTCTAGCTCGAACAATTAGGAGAGTTCGAAATTCAACTTTTAGCGGTGAAAACTTAACTGTAACAACGAGGGGAGAGCCATTCTTATTATTTGATGAAAATGGCGTAAAAATATATTTAACAACCCAGAATCTCAACACTTTGAGCTCCAATAGAATATGGTTCTGTGACGGAACTTTCAAGTCGGCCCCTAATGGAAATCAACTATATACTATTCATGGTCTTATTGATCAAAACATGACTTTACCCTTAATGTACTGCATTACCGAAAACAAAGATGAGACTACTTATTCCATTATTTTTGAGTTTTTGTCTGCTAAGCAACTAAATCCTATTTCCATTACCGCGGATTTAGAACGCTCGGCCATCAACCAAATGAGAATTATTTTCCCGGAGTCCACAATTTATGGATGCTTCTTTCACTTCGGGCAGTGTTTGTGGAGAAAAATCCAACCCTAGGATTGCAGACATGGTATAACGAGCGTAATAATGCTTTTATTAAGAAGCAAATTCAGGCACTTGCATTTGTTCCCCCCTGTGATGTTTGTGCTCTGTTCAATAAGTTAATTGAGTCTTTGATGATGAAACCGATGAAACATTAGGAGAATTTTTACAATATTTTGAAGCTACATGGCTTGGAATCGTCCAGAGGGGAAGAAGAAGAAAGCCATTATATGAAATTGACTTGTGGTCAGTTCACGAGAGAGTTGCAAAAGATTTGCCTAGGACCAATAACTCCGTTGAAGGGTGGCATAATGCTTTTCATAGAAGAGTGAAGATTTGCCACCCAACAGAGGACAAACTTTTACGAAAACTTCGTATGGAGCAGGCCAGCACTGAAATGATTCTAGGACAAATTCAACAAGGCCATGATGTAAAAAGAAAATACAAGAAATATGCTCTCCTTAACCTAAGACTAAAAAGTATTTTTGTTACATATGACGTCAATGATGGGTTACAATATCTTCGAGCCATCGCTCACAATCTTTAAATAAATATTGCTAAAAGTTTTTTTAATACATTAATATATTTGTATTTTCATACTTATGTCTTCTCATCAATAAATTTTTATTGCTTATATTGATGTATGATGTATATTTATGATCCTATATCCATTTTATTTTTTTCAAAAGCGCTGAATGACCTTGTAATCCCAGTGTTTGGCGTAAGCCTAAATTGAAAAATCAACTCAAAAAACATTTATAACTCTTGTAACTCTCTATCTTCTGGATGACCTTGAAGTCCCATTGCTTGACGTAAGCCTAAAATCAATAATCAAATCCAATCTATCTCTCTCTCTCTTTTTAACTTTTGTCCATTCTACACTTTGTCCATTCGACACTTTGTCCATTCGACGCTCTGTCCTTCGACACTCTGCCTTTCGACACTCTGTCCTAATACCGTGAAGTGGGTAGGGGACCTACAACATCAACATGGATGTGGGCAAAGCCTGGCTGAGGTTGATAAAAAAGCCCACTCCTGAATCCATTGTAAAAGTACTTTTAGGGTTTGACATTAAGTACAGGAATGGACCCAATCCTCACCATCCTTAATAATGCCATGTAAAACTAACTTCTTAAGTAGCTGTGCAATAAAACGGCACAAGGGATGTGAAAGGCCCTGAATGAGATCAAACATATGTTGGTGCATGGGAGAATCTATCCACAGTTTAGGTCAACCAATGCTGAGGTCACTGAGGAGGGCGGCGTTGGAGTCTTCGAGGTGATATCCTCACAACAGAGGGATCTGCAGGATATCTTACATGCATGGTACCCTGGATCTTTTCAAAGGGCTTCTGCCCAGGCATTGTAATACAATCCAAGGTGAATGGTGGCCAATATGTTTCTTGACAGGACATCGGCTACTGGATTTATTTTCCCCGGGACATGCTGAAGGGTACAATTATATTAAACCACGGCAGAGAAATATAGGCGTTGATGGACGGACCTGGCGTGGCACAAGAGGCATGTGATCTGTGCAAATTGTGATGGGTGTACCTTCCCAGAAGGGGCAAAAGTGATGTACAGCCAAGTACACCGCCAGCATTTCGTGATGGAGGAAAGAGTAGCCTGATTCTGTCTGGGACAGTTTTCTACTGAAGAAAGGCAAAAGGCTGGGTGAGCCATTGAACACCTGCGGGAGAACTGCCCTAGTAACGAGGTTGCTGACATTGATGGAGAGAAGAAGTGCATGTGGCGCAGGAAAACTAAAATTAGCAGAAATTGATATGGCATTCTTTGTGTTGCAGGAGGCCGCTTCTTGAAGGTGACTCCACTTTAGATCTTTTGGCTTCCCTTCAGCGAGGCAGAGAGCCATGAGTAGCGGCGATGTCTGGCAGGAAACGGTGAACAAAGTTGATCATGACCATGAACTCTTTCCGTGCTTTGAAGGTTGTGGCCATGGAGAGGTACTGAACAGCTGCTACCATCTCAGAGAGGACAAGTACTCTTTCAGGGCTGATACAATGCCCTAAGAACATTACTTCTTTGGCGCCAAAGGTATACTTGACGTACCAGACTACAAGGCCGTTCTGTTGTAGGAGGTCTAGCACAATGCTTAGATGACGGGAGTGTTCCTCTTTCGAGGATGATAACATAAGTATGTCATCCAGGTAACATAAACAGAAGGGGAGTTCGGTTAAGATACCCTCCATGAGACATTGAAAAGTAGCCCCAGCATTACGAAGGTCAAAAAAGGAGTAATTGAAGGTGTATGCACAGAAAGGAGTGGTGATTGCGGCATTGGAGATGTTTTGTGGCTTCATGGGCACCTAATAATACCCCTTCAGGAGGTCGAGCGGGGAGAAAACCTTTGCTTAGTGCAAGTAGGAGGTCACGATGGCGATGTTTGGGAGGGGGTAGTGATCCAGTTCTGTCAGCATGCTCAGGCCCCTGTAATGCCCACATGAACGTAGAGGGCCTCTCTCTTCAGGGCAATGTGCAAGGGGGACGACCTTAGGATTGATGGCTTTTAGCAAGGCCCATTTTTCCATATCAGCAAATGTTTGTTTGATGGCTGACAAACGATAAAGAGCCAGACGTCCGAATCTTGCGATCACTGGGAGACCTGTCATATTGATGTGGTGATGAATAACGTGCTTCACAAGAACCCTGGGCATTTGACGAAGTTTTCTACGTTAAACTTCTGGCGTACGAATCTGCGTTGACTAACCATCGGTGAGCTGTATAGACTTGTATATGGAAGTGTGATAGGAAATCCGCACCAAGGATAGGCAATGTGACGTCAGCAAAAGTAAACTTCAAAAAATATTTGATGCATCCAAAAAAAAATGTGAAGGTTTCATAAATGGGATGGGTATCGCAGATCTGTTGGCAGCTACCAGGTGGATGTCAGTAGATTTAGACAGACCACGTTGTGTCCTGGAGATTTGTCTAAGCAGAACGGAGCGGCATGCACCCATTTCTACCTAAAATCTCACGCCCGTACCTACGCCATGTAAAAAAAGAAGGGACTAGTAACCGGGGAGGCCATCAACACAAGTGAGAGCCTGCTTACACATTTTTGGCCGCTGACAACCATTCACACATCTCTTCACACTAGCCCCGAATTTGGAGTGGTCATACCCTAACTGCAGCCAATGGACGTTGGTAAGTGGCTGGAGAGGTCGGTAGTTTAGGCCTCAGCAAGGGGTGATATATATTGGTGGTGGGTGGCTTTGTCACTTTTCCGGCACATCACAGAGTAAGCGTCCATGTCCTGAGGCATTCACATCAATATCTGTTGATGTTGAATAGTTTTCACTTTGTCAAGAATGAAGGCGTTGATGGAGGTCTGGAAGATGGTGGAGTAACTGTCGATAAGGGCGTCAATTTTTCTCATCACGTTCTTCATCGGCAAAATATCATCCTCAGGGACAGTAACACATACAAGTTCAGGTAGACGACGTACCCAAAGTGCATGAAGTAGATTCATTTCACTAGTAGATATGTCGGCGGCAGGTCTCCCTACCTAACTATTGTCTTTTTCGAAATATTTTCTCTATCTTTTTGTAGTTTTAGGATTGCTGTACTTCCATTATTGATATCTACATATTGTTCTAACACAAGATTCAACTATTCCTTCTCTTTGAAGGGGTCTCATTGCTGCTGAGGTTGTACCAAAATCCAACTCTTTCTCATAGTTTATAAATGCCCTACATAGGGGTTTGCCATACTATTAATTTTTCCATTAACACGTCAGTTATATGGATATGGTTATTTGTAGAATACTCACTTATGAAGCCTGCCTAATCTCTTGGTAGATTAAAAACTAGCTGTCTTGCTATTTGCCCTTATATAACATTTGTAAATATTTTATATAGTAAGGATAGTAATTTATTGCGCGGTAATTTCAAGTTTTTTTAGTAACTCCTTTTTTATGAATTTGTATAATAATATAAAGTTCTTCCAAGCTATAGGCACAAACTATCCTTACAGAAATTTGGTGTAGAGTTCAGCAAGTTTTGTTACTATAGAATATCCATCTATCAATTTATAACATTGCTATGTAATATTCCTCTCGTGCTTGGCATTTCTTCATACCTTTTTAATTAATTCTTTACTTCTAGGGTTACGTTGAGTACAGACTAAGATGTTTCATTATATCTACTGGTAAAGTTATTTTATATATAACTACTGTATGGCTTTATATAAAGATCCTCTCGAGGTTAATCACTCTGTAATAATCATTAAGAATACTAATGTTTTTATCGCTCAAAACAAATATTTGTTGGTTCTCTGTTCCAAGTCTTTTCAAAATTTTAATGCCTCTTCCTTTCTTTATTATTTTGTCAATTTGGGTACAGTTGTGTATACGGATATCTTGGGTATTTACCATGATTATTGTTTTGAATAGATCTGCTTCATCTGGTATTTTTCTCCCGATTTTACCATTATTTCCGATCTGAGATTCATAAGATTTTTCGTCTTTTTTTTTTATAGTTTTAGTTAATTTTGTATGGGAACTTTATAAACTATATCATAGACTGATTCCAATGCAAATGTAGTGAAATTACTGCCTTTTTGGAGGCTTCCATCTCAACCTATTCTGTAAAGCTAAACTAAACCCATAAAAATTTTCACCCGGTATAAGTGTTTATTTTCTTTCTTAAAATTAAGTGTTGTTCCTCTTCCCCTTAGAGCTAAGAAAAATTGCTTCTTACCAATCAATGATCGATTGACTTCAACTTGTTTCAGACTGTTACATCTTTAACTGAATCGACATCTTTACTGAGAATAAAATATATTTGATGATTTATTACTCCATTTGGCCTTCTCTTCGTCCATTATTTATACTCTCTTTTCTAAAAAGATTGATTGATTGATTGATTTAAAGTTTTCAGGCGTTCATAATCATAAAAGGAATTATTTCAGCAAATTCTACAAGTATATCTCCTTTTTTATTCGTTGTGCTTACTCTAAATTTACATACCACTGAGTCTCCTCTCCTCTTTTTATCTCATTTAGCATTAAAGTTACTTAAAACAAATGTGAATTGAGTCTTGTTTTTCTATAGTTATCTACAATATTCATAATGATTTTCTATATTTTACATTGTATGCGATATAGTTGGTGCATACGTTTGAATGACTATTATGTTATATTTATTATTTCTTATTCTCAATTTTAAAAATATACCATATATATATATATATATATATATATATAAGTAGTACAAAATTCCTCTATATTACTCCATTTTTTTTATTTTGTTTCTTTCATATTCTCTAAAACAAAATATACTGCACAATTTTAACTCAATCATATTATGTCTTAATTTGCTTCTTTCAGTTCTTCTAGTAACACATAGTCCTGACGTTGTATGTTACAAGGTTCAGTTTCCAAAGGTGGTCTGTCTTAGTCCAGATATTTTTAGCTCCCCCTGTAGTGGGATGTAGCTGTATGAATGCTTGGGTAGTTATCCCACTGGTGCTGTGGACAGGGAGCCGATAAAAGCTTGTGATACATGGCCCGTATGGTCAGTTTTCTTAACCAAAGACTGGTGACGGTAGGAAATTTCGTCTGAACAATATCCTCAAACAAACCTCGTAGGGGTAGTTCTAACTAGTGTAGCTTTGTTCATCATTGAAATCCGCAAATACTTCCACCTCGTTATGATATATCCACTCATAAAGTATATATATATATATATATATATATGTATATATATATATATATGTATATATATATATATATATATATATGTATGTATGTATATATATATATACACACACACACACACACATATATATATATATATATATATGTGTGTGTGTGTGTGTGTGTGTGTGTGTTTGAAGGTGACGGAGATTTGAATTCAGAGTGGTAATGTTTTAAGAAAGTATTCACGGGATTTTTAATGAAATCTCTACGAGGGCAAAGAAGAAGTATATATCCATCAAATAGAGAGATGTATATGTTTTAAAAAATAGGATGAAAAAAGGCAATATTGGATTAAACACTTTAGTGAGAAGATGAATAGGAGATATGAAGGGAATAATTTGATTGATATACCTGAAGCTGATGTGCCCATGAATGAATTCAGTGTGTTTGATGTCGAAGCTATAATAAAAATCTCAAGAGAAGGGAAGCCCCTGAAAACGATGGAATAACTACTGAGATGATATTACCCGAAGAAAAGTGAGATGGATAAGAAAGATTTCGAAAAGTTGGAAGCTGTACTTACTGAATTTCCATTTTAAGACATATGTTGAATACAGATATCCACTTTTGATGGTCCTAGTGATCTATGACAAAGTTATGTGGAGTGCCCTACGTTATAATGGAGTACCTATTATAAATTAAAATATGATTATGTCTGTTTATGAGCTTAGAAAGTGCAAAATTTATGTTAATTGAGTCTAAATAGATGGATTTCCAGTGGACTGTGGAGTACTCCAAGGCAATAAGATGTCTCCTATGTTATTTATACTCCTCAAGGATTTTGTAATGCAGAGAGTAGTTGGCGATGGTGGAAAAGTATTTGACTGGATTTGTAACAGGAAGTTTTTCGTAAGAGGTTCTAGTAAGGGAATGATGATTTTAGCTAGTTTGTAAAAAGGTAAAGCAACTGTAATTCTAGACAGAGAGGAATACGTGGGTAAAATGGAAAATGTTCTAAACGACGATTCCTAATTTGGGAAACTTGGGGACCCGGATTTTAATAACATCTTTAAAACCGAGGATAAAATTAACAGGTTTTTAGAAACTCTTAAAAATGAGAATTCCATAAATGAAGCTAGTTATCAAAATTACTTTTGTTCGTGGTCCTCATACGACATTCTATATGGTTTGCCCAAAATCCACAAGCCTAGTATTCCACTGAGGCCTATATTATCTTATTATAATACACCAAACTACAAACTAGCTAAATTTATCTTTCCCTTACTAAAACATCTTACGAAAAACTCATTTTCACTGAAGGAAGCTATAATATTTCAGAACTCTGATCTTTTTATGCCTAGTGTGGAGGTTGAGTCATTATTTACTAACGTATCTGTGGAAGAAACGATTTATATTATTTTACACAAATTATTTCTAGAACCAAATGCCACTTTTAATTCTTTTAATCGCACATTTTTTAAGAAACTTTTGAAGTTGGCGGTGTTGGACACCGCTTTTGTTTTTAATCGTATGTTGTATAAACCAGTGGAAGGTATAGCTATGGTTCCCCTCTGGGTCCCACTTTTGCTAACATTTTTATATGCTCCCTGGAGGAGACCATGCTCGAAAATTGGCCTTAGAGATGCCATCCCCTATTTTATATCAGTGATGTTGATGACACCTTCGCTCTATTCAGAAATTATTTCTGTGCTGACTCCTTCGTGGATTTTGCAAATTTACAGCACAATAATATAAGGTTCGCATTAGAAAAGGAGAAGGGAAATCAATTAACTTTTTTTAATTGTGTCAGTATCTAGAGATAGAGAAGGTTTTAATACCACGGTTTTTAGAAAAAACCGTAACTGGATTAGGTTCGAATTTATATAGCTCTTGTTTTTATGATTTTAAATTGAACTCTATTTTTACTCTTCTCCACAGAGCATTCCTACTTACTTCTAGTTGGGAATGTTTTCATACAGAAGTAATTTATTTATGTGATTATTTTAAGAAAATCTTTTTCCCGACTAAATTATTTTTTAAGCATCTTAACAAATTATATATAACAAACTGGCTCAGACTCAAGAAGTAACAAAAGTACCTAAACTTAAGTTTTATGCAAATTTCCTTTTATTCGTGATGATTCCTTTAGACAAAAGTGTACAAAAATCATACATCAACATTGTAAAGATGTTGTAGTAAACTTAATTCCTAAGAATCCTCGCACAGTTGGCTCAGATTTTCACTTTAAGGATCGATTGAGCCCTTTGATGTCCTCTGGTGTATATATATATATATATATATATATATATATATATATATATATATATATATATATTTATATATATATATATATATATATACATATACATATATATATATATATATATATATATATATATATATATATATATACATATATATATAAATATATATATATATATACATATATATATATATAATATATATATATATACATATATATATATATAAATATATATATATATATATATATATATAAATATATATATATATATATATATATATATATTTATATATATATACATATATATATATATATATATATACATATATATATAAATACATATATATATATATATATATATATATAATATAAGTATATTGATTGATTGATTTAAAGTTTTTAGGTATCCTGAGAATATAAATATATATATATATTTATATATATATATATATATATATATGTATATATATGATAAATTTTTTTGCACATTTAAACGTGGTTCTTTCATATTTCATATATATGGCTTATTTGAAATATATATATATATATATATATATATATATATATATATATATATATATATAAATAAGTATATATATAAATATATATATACATGATATATAAAAATAAATATATATATATATATATATATATATACATATATATATTTATATATATGTATATATATATTTATATATATATATATATATATATATATATATATAAATATAGTATATATATAAATAAATATAAGTATATATATATATATATATATATATATATTCATATACAGCAGGGGTGGCCAACCTATGGCGCATGCGCCATCAGTGGCGCATTGCAAGATTACAAGTGGCACACGATTCAAATTCAATGTCAATAAAGTAAGTACAGTTTACATTGCATTCATGTTAAACCCTTTCCTTTAAAACGGCTACATCTGTCCACACTATCACACACATAAATGATTATTTGTATAACCGCCAAATTTGTCCAAATCACGATACTTAAATTATTGAAAGGGGTTAAAGTTTGTGTGGCGCATCTGAATTAGAAGTGAAAAAAATTGGTGCATGGGAAACAAAAGGTTGGCCACCCCTAATATACAGTATATATATATATATATATATATATATATATATATTTTTGGGCTCAAGCCATGTCGTCCTGATGGAAGTTCCTATAGGGTAGCTTCCTAGGGTATATTACAACTACGGCGATATTCCCAGAGAATTTACCTTAAGGTACCAGAATTCTAACTCCTGGAGCGAGTATCCCTCGTGAAAGGGATATCGTGACATATCAGAGGACGTATTCTAGACACGCTACATGGCAATCTACATCCTGGACAGAGATTTCGTCTCGTAGGAGGTGATTGGCGAGATACGAATTCGGGAAAGAAAAAGGGGAGCCGCTCCCAAGGCTTCCCTATCCTCCGATTCGTATGCGTGCCTGGCGCCAATCCTAGTGCCATCTGTATTCCTTTTTGCGTAGCTTAACAACTCAGTTTTTTTTCCTGTTTTTCTCGCAAATCTTGGATTTATTCTGCTTTTCATGGCTTCTCCGTCTTCGTCGGCCTCTGATAAGTTGAGTATAGTGTCTTTTATGTATAAATGTAGGCTCTTGGTAAAATTTTGAGTGATTAATAGGATTAATCTTTGATACAAGAGCCGTAGCCTACCAGAGGCGTCTTGGACGCTGTCGCTCGCTAGGTATAATTTAGTTAGTCAGAGCAACATTCCTGGTTGTTTTGCTTTAATAAATTTTAGCTATTTAGCTTTACATAGGATTTCCTTTCGTGCTTAGTATTTTTTTGGCGAAGTATTCGCCATTCTGGCCTACGCTAGGCCATGTAGCCTAGTCGTTTGGTCCTAGTACTTCATGCATGATTATGGTTTTTCCGAGTGTAATTAAAATTTTATTGAAGATTTAGGCTATATTTTATACATTTTATACTGTGTGGAATATTTCCAAGATAGTATACGAGTGAGTTTCGGTGATTTAGGTAATCGATTCTCTTGGTGCCTAGGCTAGTAGCTTGTGGAGCCTTAGTATACCGTATCATACTCCCCGGTTGCTTCTTTTCTTCGGAGAAGGTATGCAATCCCTTTCCCTCTGTTTAAGCCTTAGGCTTATCCCTAAGTGGTTTTTTCCGAATTTATTTTCGATAAAACTATACTAGGGTGTTACTGTACCTTCCTGTTCTTGTAGATATGGTTCAAGAGGGACAGAACAACAGAGTTTTTTAGTCTGAGTCTGTGTTGTCTGGCTTGGGGCTGAGTCCCCCTCGCTGACCTAACACAGACAAAGGGAGCTTAGCTCCCTTAGGTCACCACCGAAGGTTTCTGTGGTTATGATTCCTTCTTTTATGATCTACCAGACTAGTCCTTGTTGCTGTTCTCGGGGGAGGATAAGTTCTTCCCTTGGGAGTAGCAACGCCTTCCTTGCTTTGGTGCTCTGGGAGCTGGCAAGTATTGCTGGCCTTCCCCCTTAGATCTCCCTTAGGCTAAGATAAGTTTCTTGGCTGCGGGTGATCTGTCACTAAAGCAAGGTTGGCAGGACCCTCTTGTCCCTTCCCCCTATTTCTTCGTAATGGCCGAGCCATTACTGTACTGTACGTCGTTCTACATCTGGACCTAGGATAGGTTAGGATATGGAATTGACTAAGCCCATTGCCGGCCGGCAGAGCTGCTGGCCGGCAAGGGTCTTATGTTTTCGAGTGCTGCCCGGACCTCTCTTGGTCCCTCATCCATGCCTGCTGGCAGAGCCGGACGGCATTGGTCAAGGAAGCCTGAATTAGTTTCTCCCCTTCCTTATATCTCTTTCGGTTGCCGGGCTTGGAGGTTGTGTACACTCTTATCCCGGCATCCATTCTATTTTTCTTCTAAGTGCTGTACCTGTCCCGGCTGCCGGCCTATGAGGCCGGCAGCCGGCCTATGAGGCCGGCAGCCGGGCAGGTGTAGTCCTCTGGTTCTTTTGCTGCCGGCTGGCATCGGTCTTGTACCTTTGCCGGCCGGCTTATGTCAGCCCTTGTCTGCCGGTCACCAAGAGTGTGGCCGGCAGCTGGGTACTACCTTGTGTAGTATCTGGCTGGTAGCCATTGCCGGCCAACACTGGCTGTTACCGGCCGGCAGTTGCTGCCGACCGGCACAGGCATTTGAACCAGAGTGCTGCCGCCCTATAGCTGTTAAGTAGTATACTTTAAAGCTAATTGTGGTGTGTGCCGGCCGGCAAAGGCAGGCCGGCACACATACCCCTATACTGTACTAGTATTCTTCGGTATAGCATATACAGTAAGAGGAAAACTATAGTAAGGGTTTTGGTACAGCACTGTGTCTTCTAACACTATTGTGTTTTCTTGCACACCCCTTTGCTGTTGCCATCAGATAGGAAGCTGAGTTCTTCCCTGTTTATTATCCAGGATTTTAAAATCATTGCTTAGGTGTGAGCTCCACCTGTTTCCTCTGGAAACCTTGCATTGGTTACTCTAGTAGAGATAAACCATTTTTGATTTTATTATCTGGAAGGCTGCAACAATGGGTTGTGAGGGAAACACAAGTGTGTGTCTTTCCTTTCTGAATTGTTATGCTATACTATGCATATCCAGTGATACATAGTTCACTTGATACTCATGGAAATTTCTTCTCTTTACAGGAGGACCCTCCGAAGTGCGGAAGTGTTTTCTGCAATGTCCGCAGCAAGAACCTCTGCGGACATGAGTGTTGTAGGAGACACGCAGCATGAGCTGTCTCCAAGGATGATCTCCAGTATTGGGACCCTCAGGTATGTACTGTATGCACTCACCTGATTACTGAGGCTTTTGATTCCCCTAGAACGACGGCATCAAGGGATATAGCAAGGGAAAAGCTTCGTACTTGGGTAAGGGGCTTCAAGAAGAACACCTCTGGCCCTTATCTTCCAAGTAAGAAGATGAGGGCGTATCTTTTTCCTCAGGCATCAGCTGATACAGTGATTCCCCAGCCTCAAGAGGAGATCCCTCAAGATCAAGTCCAGGTGGACGTGGAAGTCGCAGTTGCGATGCAAGACATCCAGTTAGATGACAGGATGTCTGACCTGGACGAACGTTTGGAACAAAACCTCCTGGCAGAAGGTCAGGATGAAGTTCAAACCCCGGATGTCGTAGAGGATGAGGTCGACGAGGTGTCGGCTATTCCGGTTCAGATTCCGGATCCTATCCCCTCAACATCGGCCGGTCTCCCAGTAGAACTGGGACAGGCCCTCTCTTCGATTGTTAGAATGATCCAACAAATGCAGAAGGAGAATCAGGAGAAGGCGGCTGCTATGGAACTGCGTATGCAGTCCCTGGCAGAATCACGTGGGCCCCGGAAAGGGCTCAATGTGAAAGACCTTTCCGTATGCTCAGATGCTAACCCCTGGAGGTATGCTGAGCACATGCCAATGACGACTGGAAAGATCGTCATCTCGGATAAGCTGGGTTCAGTTCCACTAGAGGAGGTGGAATTTTGGCCCAGCAAGGCATCATATCCGGACTGCTATGTCCGGCTGAGAAAAGAACCAGCTTCAAGGGAGGAGACAGAGCCAAAGGAGGTCATAATTATGGACCACGCTAAGGCTCAAGCCCTACTTTCATCCTCGATGAAAGAGAGGGGCTTCTCTAACTCGAAGGTAGCTGCATTGAACAAGAAGCTCCCTTCTTTTGTGTCCTCTCCTGCTAGAGCCTTCCCCTTTAAACAGAACGGGTTTGCGGCTGTCCTAAAGGCAGTCGAGGCCGGCAAGCCTTGCCCCTCCCTGGAGGAGTGTAAACCCTTGTTGCTGGCCCTGCCTATGGACCACAAAGACTGGAAGGATGTCCATCTGACATTCTCAGTGTGAAAGTTGGAGGCTGATATTGCCGGACGGCAATTCGGCGAGGACCTCCACAAGCTGTCCGACTCTCTTTTACGAAGAGAGTTCGAGACAAAAGAAAGACTGGCTGCCTCAATGTCTCATCAGACTACTCTTGAGACGATGGTAATTGACCCCAAGGTCCATGAAATGTTCATGGTAGTGTCTAAGTCTCACCTAGCCACAGTGACGAAGGACCTTTATAGCTTCGTCAGGGCAAGGAGAGCTTGCAGGGAGTTCGTGTTCACCGGGGCCTCGGTGAGACACGAGCCAAGGAAGTTAATCTCCTCCAACATTTGGGGAAAAGACCTTTTCCCTACCGATGTGGTCAAAGAGGTTGTTGATAAGGCCGCTGTGGAGAATAGAAACCTTCTCCAGAAGTGGGGCCTGGCTATCAAAAGAAAATCTTCCCCGGATGAGGGTCCTCAACCAAAGAGGAAGAACATGAGGACTAGGCTACCGTCTCGGTCAGCCAAGCCTTTTAGACAGCAACAGCAACTGCAATTGCCATTGCCTCCAGTGCCCCAGATGGTGGCACAAACCCCGACTACTTTTCAGTGGGTACCCCAGGCTGTGCCAGGTCAGTCATCCACATTCACCCCAATGTTCGAAGGACAGTCTTCTTCCTTTCATGCAAAACCTAGAGGAGCAGCCAGAGGCTCGTCTAGGCGCACCTTAAGGGGAAGGGGATTCAGAGGTGGTCGTGGTCAGGGAGGCAAGACCTCAGGACGGCAGTCCAAGTGAAACGATACCGGTAGGATGGAGACTGATGAAATTTTGGGATCGCTGGACCTTCGATCCCTGGGCCCACAGCCTACTCAAGAATGGACTGGGCTGGAGCTGGTACAGCACTCCACCCCCGTGCCTTCGGTTTTTCCAACACTCCACCCCCGTTCTGGAGGAGTACGTTCAAGAACTGTTGGAGAAAAAGGTGATCCGAAAGGTAAAGTCCATCAAATTCCAAGGGAGGCTGTTTTGTGTTCCCAAGAAAGACTCGGAAAAGCTCAGAGTCATTCTGGACTTGTCGCCACTCAACAAGTTCATAGTGAATAGCAAATTCAAGATGCTAACACTGCAACACATAAGGACCTTACTGCCCAAGAGGGCATACTCAGTCTCTATAGACTTGTCAGACGCCTATTGGCACATTCCAATCAGCCGTTGACTCTCCCCCTACCTAGGGTTCAGGCTACAACGGAGACTATACGCCTTCAGAGCCATGCCATTCGGGCTAAACATAGCCCCAAGGATTTTCACGAAGCTTGCGAGCGCAGCTCTCAAACAATTACGCCTAAAGGGAATTCAGGTAGTAGCCTACCTGGACGACTGGCTGGTGTGGGCAGCATCCGAGACTGAATGCTTGCAAGCTTCCAGTCAGGTGATCCAGTTCCTAGAGTACATAGGCTTCAAGATCAACAGAAAAAAGTCTCGACTTTCTCCATCCCAAAGGTTCCAGTGGCTGGGAATCCACTGGGACCTTTTGTCACACAGTTTCTCCATCCCGACGAAGAAAAGGAAGGAGATAGCGGGCTCTGTCAAGAGACTTCTAGATTCCGGAAGGATATCAAGACGCGAACAGGAGAGGGTACTAGGCTCTCTCCAGTTTGCTTCAGTGACAGACCCAGTGCTAAGAGCACAGCTAAAGGATGCAACCGGAGTTTGGAGAAGGTGTGCATCAAACGCGCGAAGAGATCTGAGAAGACCAGTGAGGCCTCGGCTACATACTCTTCTCAGGCCTTGGTCCCAAGCCAGACATCTAAAGAAGTCGGTTCTTCTTCAGCCACCTCCCCCGTCGATGACGATTCACTCAGACGCCTCGAAGGAGGGATGGGGAGGTCACTCTCATCGGAAAAAAGTCCAGGGGACTTGGTCCAAGCTATTCAGGACCTTTCATATAAACTTTCTAGAAGCTATGGCAGTGCTCTTTACCTTAAAGAAAGTCTCCCCGCGTCACTCGATCCACATAAGATTGGTGATGGACAGCGAGGTGGTTGTGAGATGCTTGAATCGACAAGGGTCGAGGTCACCACCTCTCAACCAAGTGATGTTAGCCATTTTCCGATTGGCGGAAAAGAAGAAGTGGTACCTGTCGGCAGTTCACCTTCAAGGAGTCCGCAATGTGACAGCGGACGCTCTATCCAGGCTCACACCGATAGAGTCGGAATGGTCCTTAGACGCAGGATCATTCTCCTTCATTCTGAATCAAGTCCCAGAACTGCAGATAGACCTCTTTGCGACGAAAGACAACAAGAAGTTGCCCCTGTACGTGTCCCCGTACAAGGACCCCTTAGCGGAAGCAGTGGACGCGATGTCCCTCGACTGGAACAGATGGTCCAGGATTTATCTGTTCCCTCCTCACAACCTTCTGTTGAGGGTCCTCAACAAACTGAGATCCTTCAAAGGGGTAGCAGCAATAGTGGCCCACAAGTGGGCGAACAGTATGTGGTTCCCCTTGGCGTTGGAACTACAGATGAAGTTTGTGCCGCTACCACATCCAGTTCTGACCCAGCGAGTCCAGAAGTCGACTGTCTGCGCTTCATTACAGAAAACCCGGACCCTGCAGCTCATGATTTTCTCGCCCTTGCGGTGAGAAAGCGTTTCGGGATTTCGAAAGCCAGCATAGACTTCCTAGAAGAATATAAGTGCAAATCGACTAGAAGGCAATATGAGTCATCTTGGAGAAAATGGGTGGCCTTTGTAAAGGCAAAGAATCCGCAGGAGATCACAACAGACTTCTGCTTATCTTTCTTCATCCACCTCCATGGCCAAGGGTTGGCAGCTAACACGATTTCAGTGTGTAAATTTGCTTTGATGAGACCCATTTTATTTACCTTCCAGATCGACCTAGGTAACGAGATCTTTAATAAAGTTCCGAAAGCCTGCGCTAGGCTCAGACCTTCAGCACCTCCAAAGCCCATCTCATGGTCTTTAGACAAAGTTCTTCATTTCGCCTCCCTGTTGAGCAATGAAGAATGTGCGTTAAAGGATTTGACGCAAAAAGTTATTTTCCTATTTGCACTCGCGTCCGGGGCCAGGGTTAGTGAGATCGTAGCCCTCTCGAGAGGGGCAGGTCGTGTTCAGTTCCTGGATGGGGGGATCTGAACCTGTTTCCGGATCCTACGTTTCTCGCCAAGAATGAGTTACCCACCAACAGGTGGGGTCCCTGGAGAATCTGCCCTCTGAAAGAAGATGCATCTCTATGTCCAGTAGAATGCCTAAAGGTCTATCTTCGTAGAACTTCAGACTTCAAGGGTGGTCAACTATTCAGGGGAGAAACATCAGGCTCAAATTTATCTCTGAATCAACTCAGAGCGAAAATCACATATTTTATTCGCAGAGCGGATCCTGACAGTACACCCGCAGGTCACGATCCGAGGAAAGTTGCCTCATCCCTAAATTTCTTTAATTGTATGGATTTTGAACATCTCCGTTCATACACGGGCTGGAAGTCTTCCAGGGTGTTCTTTCGCCACTATGAGAAGCAAGTAGAGGAACTTAAGAGATCTGTGGTAGCAGTGGGTCGTGTAGTTAACCCTACTGTTTAACTCTGCGTGGAACAGTGGTCTTAATTGGGACGATTAAGTCCAGGGTGAGTGTATAGATACATACTGTACTACAAACTAAAGGAGGGCACCAAGTGCCTATATAGACTGTTCCTTCTTTCAAAGGTGAACCTACCATAAGTACAGACATGTGTGCCGAGCGTTTCTAACGCTAATGTGATTGATTTGTAATACAGACTTTTATGACGTGATACCTCGGTATCTTATTAAGTGGCGTTTAATGGTTTTTCTTTCAGATAAACAAGTTCTGTTTACTATCATACTTATGCTTAAAGTTTTGGGTTATCCTCTTTTTATATATATATATATATATATATATATATATATATATATATATATATATATATATATATATATATATTTATATATTTGTTGTTAACCTGTCTGTTTATTGTCTGTCAATAAACTTGTTCTTGAGAACCTTGCGTCTCTTTCACCTGTGTCAATTTATTGGTATAATTGAGCATTTAATTCTATGTATCTTATATGGGATAATTCTGATAGAATTGTTCTGTTATGCAAGCTATGTTGCATTGGTTTATGTAAGTCCCCTAATGGGAGGACTCCGTCCCATAAAGGAACGATGGCGGTTTTATTAGTTTCTTCTTATGCGGATATAAACCTTTGTCCAATACAAGTATTGTGCGGATTACTGGTCAATATATATTTACGCAGTGGTTCTATACAAACTATGCTTTACTTGAAATAGGGCGAGACCACTATATTAGCTTGGCTGGTATTCATACATAGGTATATGTACTCTTCGAGACTTTTCCAGAGTCTAGTAGGACTCTTCCCTGTAGGGGGCAGGAAGCTCTAACATAGTTTATAGTTAGTTGAAAAGATGTATAACGGTAACATCTTAGGTCTCTAGGTCTAGTCGACCAGGAAAAAATTACCTCCGGGGAGTACGGCACGTTCTGAGAATCCACAGATACAGTAATGCTCTGGTACACTTCCATCAGGACGACATGGCTTGATCCCAAAAAACGGATTTTGAGCGAAGCGAAAAATCTATTTTTGGGTGAGATGGCCATGTCGTCCTGATGGACCCGCCCTTGCCTTTCTAAGAAAGGGCTGTAGGACCCCTCCCTACATAGAGTATCTGTAGCACCTCGTGTACGCTACAAGGAATACAGATGGCGCCAGGATTGGCGCCAGGCACGCATACGAATCGGAGGATAGGGAAGCCTTGGGAGCGGCTCCCCTTTTTCTTTCCCGAATTCGTATCTCGCCAATCACCTCCTACGAGACGAAATCTCTGTCCAGGATGTAGATTGCCATGTGGCGTGTCTAGAATACGTCCTCTGATATGTCGCGATATCCCTTTCACGAGGGATACTCGCTCTAGGAGTTAGAATTCTGGTACCTTAAGGTAAATTCTCTGGGAATATCGCCGTAGTTGTAATATACCCTAGGAAGCTACCCTATAGGAACTTCCATCAGGACGACATGGCCATCTCACCCAAAAATAGATTATTCGCTTCGCTCAAAATCCGTTATATATATATATATATATATATATATATATATATATTTTTTTTTTTTTTTTTTTTCAGGTAGTAGGCTGGCCAGGGCACCAGCCGCCTGTTGAGAAACTACCACTACAGAGGTATTGGATCCTTTGACTGGCCAGACAATAATGCATTGGATTCCTCTCTCTTGTCACGGCTTATTTTTTCTTTGCTTACACTTACACAGAATAGTCTGGCTTATTCTTTACATATTCTCGTTTTTCCTCATACACCTGACAACAATGAGATACTTAACACTTCTTCACTCAAGGAGTTAATTACTGTACTGCAATTTTTTCAGTGTACTTTCCTTTTGGTAAGGGTAGAAGAGACTCTTTAGCTATGGTAAGGAGCTCTTCTAGGAGAAGGACACTCCAAAATTAAACCATTGCTCTCTAGTCTTGGGTAGTGCCATAGCCTCTGTACCATGGTCTTCCACTGTCTTGGGTTAGAGTTCTCTTTTTTGAGGGTACACTCAGGCATATTATTCTATCTTATTATTTTTTTTTCTTCCTCTTGTTTTCTTGAAAAGGTGTGTTGGGCAGGGTTAATAGAAGGGCCATGGATGCCTGGTGGTTTATCAAGAGGTTGTCTTTTCCTTTTTCTGACTCTTTTTCTTCTCAAAACCATCCTTACTATCCTCCCTTCAGTTCAAATAGCTATCCTGGAAGGTAGTTAGCCTTGCATGGTGTTTCGGCTCCTCCATATTGACCAGTTTTTCCAACTTTTTACTATAGTCTATGGGTATCATCAATCATTTTATTTATAATTCTGTACATATTGTTTTTGTTATAATTCTTGTTAATCTAGTTTTTAAGTATGATGTCTCTTTTTTTATTTCTATTAATTCTTATGCTGTCTGGAGACATTGAGCGAAATCCGGGACCAGTGCGTCCTAGATTTCGTCAATGTCGTCTTCTGTATTGCAATATTCGTGGTCTTCATGTAAATATCCAAGACCTTACAGTTGCATCCAGACAGTATGATATTCTTCTGTGCTCAGAAACTTTGGTTTCTAAAATGAGGCACTCATCTGAGCTCCTTATAACTGGTTTTTAGAAGCCAATAATGTTGAAACGTGATGCCATCCCTAGGGCCAGGGGAATGGCGGTGTATATTAGGACCGAGTACCCAGCTTCTCATAAGTCCTGCTATCAATGAGATCTAGGTAATAAAAGTTTATGGCAGGCATAACAACTTTTATTTGTGTTCAATCTACCGGAATCCAGACATGGATGATTCTATCTTCGATTGCCTTCTTACCATTGTGGCTAAGATACAAGAAGATAACAGAAAGGCTTATTTTGTCTTTGTTGGTGATTTTAATGCTCACCCTTGGGAGTGGTTAAGTGCTATCTCTCCTACCGATCGCCATGGCTTAAGAGCTTTAGACTTTGCCTCTGAATCAGGCTGTGAGCAAATCATAAATGAAGCTACTCACAGGTCTGGTAATTGCTTGGACCTTGTATACACTGACTCCCCTGGCGTTATAACTAGTAAGATTGGTTCTCTAGTCGGGACATCTGATCATGCCTTGATTTCATTATTAGTGAAGACTGAGCAGCCGGTCCCTGATATATCATATTCTTGTAAAATTTATATGAAATCCCAAGCAGACTGGAATGGGATTCCGCATGATCTTTTGTGCTTGAATTGGTCACAATTATATAATAGTGTATATCCTGTTGTCCCTTTGAATAAGAATCTAGTCAACATAATTAATAGGCGTATCCCTTCTCGTGTGCTAAGGTACCGAGTGAAGGACAAACCGTGGTTCAATGACGATTGCAGACGTGCTTATTTGGAGAAGCAAGAGGCCTATCCCCTTTGGAAGGGTAACAGATCAGATTTGACCTGGAACAACTATACTCAGCTTCGAGATTTTGCTCAGAAAGTTTATGCCTCAACTGAAAAGGAGTACAATTTAACCATAAAAGAAACACTTTCTGGTACAACTCAGGAACATATATGGTGTCTACCCGTAAATCTGCACTCTTTGGTTTAGATGCAACAGTTCCTCCTTTACTTAAACCAGATGGCTCAGTCACTCACTGTCCAAAGGAAAAGGTAACCCTTTCGGCTGATGTTTTTGACAGTAAACAAAGTAATGAAAAACTTGAACTTCCTCATTCCTGTTTTCCTGAGGCTAAACTAACTAGTTTAGCTTTTCGATCTTGTGAGATTAAAGCTCTGTTGGTGGACCTTGATGCTTATGGAGGTGTAGACCGAAATGGTATTTTTCCTTTGTTTTTTATAAAGACAGCAGATTTCTTAGCTCCAAAGTTATCTGTTATTTTGCGCAAGTTAGAAAGAAGAGGTAATGTTACTCCTCTATATAAATGTGTTTGTGGTAGCTCAAGTCCCACTGATTACCGCCCAATTTCCATAACTCCGATATTATCTAAAGTTTTTGAACGTCTTAATAGGTTTGCTGAAGATAATCATCTACTCCCTAGTTTGCAATTTGGTTTTCGTAAAGGCCTTGGAGCATGTGATAGGGAAGCCTTGGGAGCGGCTCCCCTTTTTCTTTCCCGAATTCGTATCTCGCCAATCACCTCCTACGATACGAAATCTCTGTCCAGGATGTAGATTGCCATGTGGCGTGTCTAGAATACGTCCTCTAATATGTCGCGATATCCCTTTCACGAGGGATACTCGCTCCAGGAGTTAGAATTCTGGTACCTTAAGGTAAATTCTCAGGGAATATCGCCGTAGTTGTAATATACCCTAGGAAGCTACCCTATAGGAACTTCCATCAGGACGACATGGCCATCTCACCCAAAAAGAGATTTTTCGCTTCGCTCAAAATCCGTTATATATATATATATATATATATATATACATATATATATATATATATATATATAAATATATATATATATATATATATATATAAATATATATATATATATATATATACAAATAAATATATAAATATATCTATATAAATATATATATATATATATATATATGTATATATATATATAAATAAATAAATATATATATATATATATATATGTATACATAAATAAATAAATGTATATACATATATATATATATATATATATATGTATATATATATATAAATATATATATAAATATATATATATATATATATATACATATATATATATATATATATATATACATAAATGAATATATATATATATATATATATATGTATGTATATATATATATATATATATATTTTTTTTTTTTTTTTTTTTTTTTTTCAGGTAGTAGGTTGGCCAGGGCACCAGCCGCCTGTTGAGAAACTACCACTACAGAGGTATTGGATCCTTTGACTGGCCAGACAGTAATGCATTGGATTCCTCTCTCTTTTCACGGCTTATTTTTTCTTTGCCTACACTTACACAGAATAGTCTGGCTTATTCTTTACATATTCTCGTCTTTCCTCATACACCTGACAACAATGAGATACTTAACACTTCTTCACTCAAGGAGTTAATTACTGTACTGCAATTTTTTCAGTGTACTTTCCTTTTGGTAAGGGTAGAAGAGACTCTTTAGCTATGGTAAGGAGCTCTTCTAGGAGAAGGACACTCCAAAATTAAACCATTGCTCTCTAGTCTTGGGTAGTGCCATAGCCTCTGTACCATGGTCTTCCACTGTCTTGGGTTAGAGTTCTCTTTTTTGAGGGTACACTCAGGCATATTATTCTATCTTATTATTTTTTTTTCTTCCTCTTGTTTTCTTGAAATGGTGTGTTGGGCAGGGTTAATAGAAGGGCCATGGATGCCTGGTGGTTTATCAAGAGGTTGTCTTTTCCTTTTTCTGACTCTTTTTCTTCTCAAAACCATCCTTACTATCCTCCCTTCAGTTCAAATGGCTATCCTGGAAGGTAGTTAGCCTTGCATGGTGTTTTGGCTCCTCCATATTGACCAGTTTTTCCAACTTTTTACTATAGTCTATGGGTATCATCAATCATTTTATTTATAATTCTGTACATATTGTTTTTGTTATAATTCTTGTTAATCTAGTTTTTAAGTATGATGTCTCTTTTTTTATTTCTATTAATTCTTATGCTGTCTGGAGACATTGAGCGAAATCCGGGACCAGTGCGTCCTAGATTTCGTCAATGTCGTCTTCTGTATTGCAATATTCGTGGTCTTCATGTAAATATCCAAGACCTTACAGTTGCATCCAGACAGTATGATATTCTTCTGTGCTCAGAAACTTTGGTTTCTAAAATGAGGCACTCATCTGAGCTCCTTATAACTGGTTTTTAGAAGCCAGTAATGTTGAAACGTGATGCCATCCCTAGGGCCAGGGGAATGGCGGTGTATATTAGGACCGAGTACCCAGCTTCTCATAAGTCCTGCTATCAATGAGATCTAGGTAATAAAAGTTTATGGCAGGCATAACAACTTTTATTTGTGTTCGATCTACCGGAATCCAGACATGGATGATTCTATCTTCGATTGCCTTCTTACCATTATGGCTAAGATACAAGAAGATAACAGAAAGGCTTATTTTGTCTTTGTTGGTGATTTTAATGCTCACCCTTGGGAGTGGTTAAGTGCTATCTCTCCTACCGATCGCCATGGCTTAAGAGCTTTAGACTTTGCCTCTGAATCAGGCTGTGAGCAAATCATAAATGAAGCTACTCACAGGTCTGGTAATTGCTTGGACCTTGTATACACTGACTCCCCTGGCGTTATAACTAGTAAGATTGGTTCTCTAGTCGGGACATCTGATCATGCCTTGATTTCATTATTAGTGAAGACTGAGCAGCCGGTCCCTGATATATCATATTCTTGTAAAATTTATATGAAATCCCAAGCAGACTGGAATGGGATTCCGCATGATCTTTTGTGCTTGAATTGGTCACAATTATATAATAGTGTATATCCTGTTGTCCCTTTGAATAAGAATCTAGTCAACATAATTAATAGGCGTATCCCTTCTCGTGTGCTAAGGTACCGAGTGAAGGAAAAACCGTGGTTCAATGACGATTGCAGACGTGCTTATTTGGAGAAGCAAGAGGCCTATCCCCTTTGGAAGGGTAACAGATCAGATTTGACCTGGAACAACTATACTCAGCTTCGAGATTTTGCTCAGAGAGTTTATGCCTCAACTGAAAAGGAGTACAATTTAACCATAAAAGAAACACTTTCTGGTACAACTCAGGAACATATATGGTGGTCTACCCGTAAATCTGCACTCTTTGGTTTAGATGCAACAGTTCCTCCTTTACTTAAACCAGATGGCTCAGTCACTCACTGTCCAAAGGAAAAGGTAACCCTTTCGGCTGATGTTTTTGACAGTAAACAAAGTAATGAAAAACTTGAACTTCCTCATTCCTGTTTTCCTGAGGCTAAACTAACTAGTTTAGCTTTTCGATCTTGTGAGATTAAAGCTCTGTTGGTGGACCTTGATGCTTATGGAGGTGTAGACCGAAATGGTATTTTTCCTTTGTTTTTTATAAAGACAGCAGATTTCTTAGCTCCAAAGTTATCTGTTATTTTGCGCAAGTTAGCAAGAAGAGGTAATGTTACTCCTCTATATAAATGTGTTTGTGGTAGCTCAAGTCCCACTGATTACCGCCCAATTTCCATAACTCCGATATTATCTAAAGTTTTTGAACGTCTTAATAGGTTTGCTGAAGATAGTCATCTACTCCTTAGTTTGCAATTTGGTTTTCGTAAAGGCCTTGGAGCATGTGATAGGGAAGCCTTGGGAGCGGCTCCCCTTTTTCTTTCCCGAATTCGTATCTCGCCAATCACCTCCTACGATACGAAATCTCTGTCCAGGATGTATATTGCCATGTGGCGTGTCTAGAATACGTCCTCTGATATGTCGCGATATCCCTTTCATGAGGGATACTCGCTCCAGGAGTTAGAATTCTGGTACCTTAAGGTAAATTCTCTGGGAATATCGCCGTAGTTATAATATACCCTAGGAAGCTACCCTATAGGAACTTCCATCAGGACGACATGGCCATCTCACCCAAAAATAGATTTTTCGCTTCGCTCAAGATCCGTTATATATATGTATATAAATATTTATAAATATATATATATATATATATATATATATATATATATATATATATATATATATATAATAAATATATATATATATATATATATATATAAATAAATATATATATATACAAATAAATATATAAATATATATATATATATATATATATAAATATATATATATATATATCTATATATATATATATATATATATAAATAAATAAATATATATATATATATATATATATGTATGCATAAATAAATAAATATATATATATATATATATATATACATAAATAAATAAATATATATATATATATATATATATATATATTTATATATATAGGCCTATATATATATATATTTTTTTTTCAGGTAGTAGGTTGGCCAGGGCACCAGCCGCCTGTTGAGAAACTACCATTACAGAGGTATTGGATCCTTTGACTGGCCAGACAGTAATGCATTGGATTCCTCTCTCTTTTCACGGCTTATTTTTTCTTTGCTTACACTTACACAGAATAGTCTGGCTTATTCTTTACATATTCTCGTCTTTCCTCATACACC
This sequence comes from Palaemon carinicauda, assembly GCF_036898095.1. Classification (NCBI taxonomy): domain Eukaryota; kingdom Metazoa; phylum Arthropoda; class Malacostraca; order Decapoda; family Palaemonidae; genus Palaemon; species Palaemon carinicauda. Next base: position 99,535,408 of record NC_090736.1, read on the forward strand.
TGACAACAATGAGATACTTAACACTTCTTCACTCAAGGAGTTAATTACTGTACTGCAATTTTTTCAGTGTACTTTCCTTTTGGTAAGGGTAGAAGAGACTCTTTAGCTATGGTAAGGAGCTCTTCTAGGAGAAGGACACTCCAAAATTAAACCATTGCTCTCTAGTCTTTGGTAGTGCCATAGCCTCTGTACCATGGTCTTCCACTGTCTTGGGTTAGAGTTCTCTTTTTTGAGGGTACACTCAGGCATATTATTCTATCTTATTATTTTTTTTTCTTCCTCTTGTTTTCTTGAAATGGTGTGTTGGGCAGGGTTAATAGAAGGGCCATGGATGCCTGGTGGTTTATCAAGAGGTTGTCTTTTCCTTTTTTGACTCTTTTTCTTCTCAAAACCATCCTTACTATCCTCCCTTTAGTTCAAATGGCTCTCCTGGAAGGTAGTTAGCCTTGCATGGTGTTTTGGCTCCACCATATTGACCAGTTTTTCCAACTTTTTACTATAGTCTATGGGTATCATCAATCATTTTATTTATAATTCTGTACATATTGTTTTTGTTATAATTCTTGTTAATCTAGTTTTTATGTATGATGTCTCTATTTTTATTTCAATTAATTCTTATGCTGTCTGGAGACATTGAGCGAAATCCGGGACCAGTGCGTCCTAGATTTCGTCAATGTCGTCTTCTGTATTGCAATATTCGTGGTCTTCATGTAAATATCCAAGACCTTACAGTTGCATCCAGACAGTATGATATTCTTCTGTGCTCAGAAACTTTGGTTTCTAAAATGAGGCACTCATCTGAGCTCCTTATAACTGGTTTTTAGAAGCCAATAATATTGAAACGTGATGCCATCCCTAGGGCCAGGGGAATGGCGGTGTATATTAGGACCGAGTACCCAGCTTCTCATAAGTCCTGCTATCAATGAGATCCAGGTAATAAAAGTTTGTGGCAGGCATAACAACTTTTATTTGTGTTCGATCTAACGGAATCCAGACATGGATGATTCTATCTTCGATTGTCTTCTTACCATTATGGCTAAGATACAAGAAGATAACAGAAAGGCTTATTTTGTCTTTGTTGGTGATTTTAATGCTCACCCTTGGGAGTGGTTAAATTCTATCTCTCCTACCGATCGCCATGGCTTAAGAGCTTTAGACTTTGCCTCTGAATCAGGCTGTGAGCAAATCATAAATGAAGCTACTCACAGGTCTGGTAATTGCTTGGACCTTGTATACACTGACTCCCCTGGCGTTATAACTAGTAAGATTGGTTCTCTAGTCGGGACATCTGATCATGCCTTGATTTCATTATTAGTGAAGACTGAGCAGCCGGTCCCTGATATATCATATTCTTGTAAAATTTATATGAAATCCCAAGCAGACTGGAATGGGATTCTGCATGATCTTTTGTGCTTGAATTGGTCACAATTATATAATAGTGTATATCCTGTTGTCCCTTTGAATAAGAATCTAGTCAACATAATTAATAGGCATATCCCTTCTCGTGTGCTAAGGTACCGAGTGAAGGACAAACCGTGGTTCAATGATGATTGCAGACGTGCTTATTTGGAGAAGCAAGAGGCCTATCCCCTTTGGAAGGGTAACAGATCAGATTTGACCTGGAACAACTATACTCAGCTTTGAGCTTTTGCTCAGAGAGTTTATGCCTCAACTGAAAAGGAGTACAATTCAACCATAAAAGAAACACTTTCTGGTAC
>NC_090736.1:99554087-99559087 GCF_036898095.1 Palaemon carinicauda
GCTATGCACATAATTAGGAAGACCCCCATTTAGAATACGGAATCCAATTCTGGGCTCTAGGTATTCAGAACGATATAGATAGACTAGAAACAGTACAAGCTAGGGCCACCAAACTAGTGTCAACACTGGCAATTTGGATAAAACGTCGGATAGAATCTTTGAACTTATTTGAACTATGAACTCAAATGGAGTCTTGGAGCGGATGTAATAAAATGTCTTTGGGTCTTTGAGACATCCAAAATCCTTATAACGGTCTCTCTCTCTCTCTCTCTCTCTCTCTCTCTCTCTCTCTCTCTCTCTCTTACTGGTTCGTCCGTATTATTCAAAGAAGCTAGGACTCGAGAAATACGTTTTTATAATGGATAAAGTTGAAGGCTTTCAATGTTTGATTTAATGACCGTTTTTGATCGAATAAGAAGGTAAATATTAGCGACAAATATGTCAATGATAGCAAATGTAAGTATGTCAAAAATGGATTATCCAGAATCTGATAGGATATATTTTATGAAAACCGTCAGGACCTCCAATGTGAATTAAGGTGGGTGTGGAATAAAAGGCTGGAAGTAGTACCCATAAATGTCAAAGCCCTTATCAAGGTACAAAAATGGATGAAAAGAAATTTAGAAAAACCTAAATCCGAATTATATCGACGGGCTCATAAACACTGGAGTGTTACTAGAAATATATAATACATAAAGAAAAGTGACCGATTCATGAGGATGAAAGATGTGAGCCTACACTGTAAAAAGTTCAAGGTACAGAAAGGGTATAACGATTGAGCTGGGGTTTAAATACATGTAAAACACCCTAAGGCTCAAATATACCCGTCAACACCAGGAGGCAGGGTATTTTTTGTGAATAATATACCCTCTATTGTACTTTGTCTTAAAATGGGCTTGGTAAGTTTGAGTGATCATGTCATGAAATGAACTTTTACTCTGTATTAAATCACCATATTGTTACACTGATAGTGTAATGCACCAAAAAAAGTTACGAACAACATTTTGGTTTTGAGTTATGGATAGTTTTGAAGCAATTTCCTACAAAATGCGGGTACTTGGCAGTTTGTATTGTTGCCGTCTCGAGATTCTTCGAGACCCCGGGAATTTGGCGGGAAATTTTAGTGGCGTCTGGACTCTCGTCTGCTCTGCAGTGAAGATGATTATAATATCTACACTGCATTTCACCTGTTAACTGCTAACCAAGGTAAGAACACTAACTGTCCATCTATGCAAGCATAGACAGTGGTCCCCAACATGTATATATACCGCCAACTCTGACTTGAAAGAAAAACGCCGGTAGATGCTTATAAAAAGGCGGCGGTTTACCTTACAAATACGCGGCTATGTACGTCTCTGTTGCATGTCATAACTATGGTGAAAGAACCACAACTATTCGAGAATGACACTTACATTATTTTATTTCGTTTTAACAATGATTCTAAATAGCATATACCTACGTGGTGGTTTGCACTGAAAGATGGTTAAAACAGAGATGAAGCCTTTTGACATACTACTTAGTAGACTTTAGTAACTTCTTTAGTTATAATAATTCAATTAATCTTATATATATATATATATATATATATATATATATGAAATTGCTCTTTGTCAACTCATGTACAGCTTTCTCTTGGATAGCCGTTATTAATGTGACGTCACTACAACTGAGACAAGTCCTCCCTCTCTCTCGCAGGCGAATTCTTTCTCCCCTCTGTCTCTCGCTGACTGCTTTCCATAATCTCATTTAATTTTACTGTTATTATTATTATTATTATTATTATTATTATTATTATTATTATTATTATTATTATTATTATTATTATTATTTTGATATCAATATAAATGATAATAATAATATTGCTATGATTATTATTATTCCTTTACTCTTTTTACTATTATTACTATTATTATTATTATTATACTCCTTATATTATTATTATATTGTTTTTATTATTATGGTTTTTGCATTGACTGGTAATTATGTGTCCTATAACACTTTTTACCATAATTTTACGTATGATAAAATGTGGTATGTATGTTTCTTATTATCTGAAATGCTGCCTTGAATAAATTTTAGGTTACTCATCCCCATTATTTCTGCAGTATTTTAAAAGTCAAAACTACCATACTTAACATTATTTCCTACTTCAACGTTACGAATAAAAATTGTCAGACATCATCATTAGTTTTGCATTCAGGCTGTGATAGTCTAAAAAATCATTATTACTAACACCGGGGAAAATAAGTAAGAAATTATCATTAGTACTTAATTATGAGAGAGAGAGAGAGAGAGAGAGAGGAGAGAGAGAGAGAGAGAGAGAGAGAGAGAGCGTCAAGCTGTCTGGGAGGAAAAAACCATAAACAACGTATTCAGCTAAACGTTAATAACTTTACGATTACGCGTAGTCTGTAAGCAAACACTGACGCCAATGATTTCTTAATCAGTTTGACCTGAGGTAGCAGACAGGTATTTATGCATGATATTTTTTCCTTTCTTTTGTATATATAATATATATATATATATATATTTATATATATATATATATTTATATATATATATATATATATATATAGGCACACACACACTAACAAATATTTTCTTTTCACATATTTCTGCGTACGGTTTGCTTTGCAGCTTCTGCCATCACTCTTTATATATTATATATATACTTTTGATTTTCAAGTGTAATGGAAATAATAAATTGATAAACCAAACTCTTAAAATCATTGACCTTATCACTTTATATACTTATAAGCTATAACTACACCTATATAATGGTGGAATAGATGTTAATTATAAAATTATAATTAATATACACGGGTATTTATGTCGTATAGAATACCCTGTAAAAGGGTATTCTTTACCTACGATACATCCCTAAGTAAGGGTATCTCAAGTATATGTTATACCCTTGATATGGGTATATTGTAAAGGGTATATTATAGTTCTTATATACCCCGATAGGGTATGCTATTTTAACCACTAGAAATACCCCTTTTCTACCCCTTTTATACCCTTAATTTTTTAGAGTGTAGAACCCAAAACAATAAGAAGACTTTCTCTCTCTCTCTCTCTCTCTCTCTCTCTCTCTCTCTCTCTCTGAACCCATAAATATCAAACCCTTATCATGATACCATAATGGATTAAAGTAACTTTAGAAAAACCGAAATCCGAATTATCCCGAGGGAGCCAAATCGAGAGACAAAAAATTAAATAGATTTCATTCTCGGTGAATATTAATTTAGTTAAAGATTTAACAACATTAAATAATTCAAAATAAACAGACCATAAAAGTTTGAGAAACAAAATTCATTTGGATCTAAGGAAAAAAAAAGATAAAAAGTAATTTTAAGGAAAAAACACTTGTGTAATGAGAGATAAATCTCGTATATTTAGCATAGCTATGAAAAATAGGTACTCACTGGTATATAATGAAATGGAATCAGGTACGTAAGAGAGGAGGGGCAGTAATTTAACAAAAGTTGTATTAGAATATAAATGAAAATGTTCCTAAGCGAGATCAAGGACAACAATCAGAAAAAAAAAAAAAAAAAAACATAAAACCTGATAGACAAAATATTGGAGATAAGGGTTATATCAAAGAGCGATGAAATAGAATTTGAGGAACTATCACAATCAATAAACAAACTTGAAATCCAAGATAATTTTAAGACGAATCACACCAACATTGAGGAAACAATAAAGATGGAAGAGGCATCAAATTGATGAAAAGAAGACTTGTAACAAGATTCCAACAGATGTTTATTTGAAAGACGAAAATGTAAATATTATCAAAACTAGAGATGGAGTAATAAACCTTATAAAATATTTATGTAGAGTACTATAAAATAGTGATATGAAAATTAAGATTGCCAATAGAATTGATGAAACACGTGAGACAGTACCAAACGTAACAGTGGGAGAATAAAGAAAGCAGTTGAAAGGCATGCAAGCATGTAAAGCAGCAGGAGATAATGGCTAGCAATCCCTTTTAATAGTAAATGGAGTTTTCACAGTGGCAAAACTGACCTATTTTTACACAAAATGCCTGAAAGTGTATCGTATACCCATAGCATGGAAAAACCTTATAAAAAAAAGGAAAAACCAAAAAAAAAAAAAAAAAAATTATTATTATTAAACCAAGAACTCGTGCAGACATTAAAAGAGGGTATTCAACTACCGACAATATCAAGCTAATGGAAAATCGACAAAGTATAACAAACCACAATACATGGCATTTATAGATGATAAAAAAATCTTTGATTCTGTTAAAACCTCAGCAATAATAAAACCATTCAAAGGAAATGAATATATGAATAGTAGGTTAGAGGACTCAATTTCTATACAGTATATCAAGTAATCATATTACTACATAAATATAGCGATAAAATTTAGATTGAGAATATAAGAAATTTAAAAAATTATTTTAGGAAACTGTAGGAAGTAATATTTATGCGGAATATATTAGCAACTGAATATTTACATATGGCATAGTTCTGTTTAGTTAATCATGGGAGGAAATACAGAAGACGATAGAAGATTTGAATAGAAAAAATTGAAACGAAGGACTTGAAATTAATATGAATGAACCAAAAATACCAACAAACAAACAAAAAATCGTATTACCAAGAAAAATTTCACATTTATCGCCTAATAAAACTAAGCGATTATGAGGCTCCGAAAAAAAATAACCAAATATGCAAAAACTTATATGATACTAATAGTAATCCGCTGGTTCTTTACTTTTCATTTGTTAATGAAAATATATTTGTGTGATTTCATAACTTATGTTGGATGGTCGATGCCGTAATAACGAGATTTGTAAATAATAATAATAATAATAATAATAATAATAATAATAATAATAATAATAATAATAATAATAATAATAATAATAATAATAATAAAATACAATTAAATTTTTTTTTAAAACCAGAATATATGTTTATTAAATTTTTAACTCAGCTTTGAAAAGGAATGCAGTTAGAGTGAACAGA
>NC_090736.1:99564087-99566587 GCF_036898095.1 Palaemon carinicauda
GTACCTTGCGCTTTACTTCCACCTTTTTCTCTCTATATTTTTCATACTTCTCTATACTATTACTCTGCAGCCATTCTTCAAAAGCCCTCTTCTTCTCTTCCACTTTCACCTTCACTCCTTCATTCCACCATTCACTGCCCTTCCTCATGCTGCCTCCAACAACCTTCTTGCCACATACATCACTTGCAATCCCAACAAAATTTTCTTTACTAACTTCATTCCTCCTCTAAATTACCAGTTTCTCTTACTCCCACCTCATCATATGCCATTTTCAACCTTTCCTGATATTTACTTCTTACCCCCGGTTTTATTAGCTCTTCAATCCTCACTACCTCCCTTTTACATCCACCTACTCTATTCCCCCACTCTTTTGCTACAACTAATTTTCCTTCCACTAAAAAATGATCAGACATACCGTTAGCCATATATATATATATATACATATATATATATATATATATATATATATATATATTATATATATACATATATATATATATATAAATATATATATCTTATATATATATATATATATATATATATATATATATATATATATATATATATATATATATATATATATATATCTTATATATATATATTTAGGTATATATACACGTATATATATATATATATATATATATATAAATATATATATATATATATATATATATATATATATATCGATATGTATATATATATATATATATATATATATATATATATATATATATATATATATAAATATATACATATATATATATATATATATATATATATATATATATATTTATATTATATATATATATATATATAATATATATATTGTTACATACATACATACATATATAGAAATATATTTATATTTATATATATATATATATATATATATATATAATATATATTATATATATACATATATATATATATATATATATATATATATATATATAATATATATATATATATATATATATATATATATATATATATATATATATATATATTGTTACATACATACATACATATATAGAAATATATTTATATATATATATATATATATATATATATATATATATATATATATATATATATATATAAATATATATGTATATATATAGTTACATACATACATACATATATATATATATATATATATATATATATATATATATATATATATATATATATATATATATATATATTGTATATTTTACAGCCCTGATGATGAGACCCAAAGTCTCGAAAATTCGGAAAATAAATGTATGATGCTACGCTGGCTTTTCTCCGTCCTATTTATATTAAATCTACGGCGTTCCAGATGCCCCAACCTTCCTGCATATTTGAGGACTAAATTTGGGCAACAGACTCTTCGTACCTATCGAAATTTGGAAACTTCACTAAGAAGAGGTTTGAAGGCACAACTCGATTTTGATTTCCTCCAATTACTGCAGACTTAACAATATCACTCCCCAATTTCGTCAAGTTTAAGGTCTACCGCACTTCACTTTATCACTCCCAGTTCTACTATGATGCCACTCGACAACCACTGGATATTGAGATCAGACACAAGGAAAAACTTATTACTAAACATAAGGATACATCAAAGTCTCTGTATAATGTCATAGAAAATACTGTATCATTTATCGACTTTCTTTATGTAAAACATGTACTTACCAAAACTGTTAACTCTTATTCATTAAATGTTCAAAATACTCATTTTAGAAAACTAGATCGTTTAGGTATTCAGATACCAAAATTCGTAGACTCCAAAACCACTGTTTTTAATTATTCTAACTATGTTTTATCTAAGAGAGAAGAATTTATCTTGTCTTTGGGCCTTGATTTTTGTTTACCAATTTTTAAACCAAGTTTTAGTAATTTTTATTTACCACTAGAAATCCTTTTGGACGACTTCGGTCGTTACAACTCCCAGGTGACTTACCCGGTTTACAGAGAGACTTACAAAGCATTGCTCACAAAACTTTTTCTAAATTATGTAATAACTGGTTTCCTTTCTTTCGTAAAGATGATTATATGTTACTAAAAACCTTATCCAATAACCCAGACATTGTCATAACCAGACCGGATAAGGGAAGAGGCACGGTGATAATAAACAAAAATGACTATGTACAGAAAATGGATGATATTCTTAAAGATACCACTAAATTTGTTGAAATAGGTGTTCCAACATATCAACCTATATTTAAGGTGGAGGATAAAATCAATAGATTACTCAAAAGTCTCAAAGATCAGAACATTATAACTGAAAGCACTTACCAAGAATTGTATTGTTCAGGTTCATCCTATGGTGGTGTTATATGGACTTCCTAAAATTCATAAAGATGGTGTTCCTTTACGACCAATTTTGGCGGCATACAATACCCCAAATTACCAGATAGCTAAATTCTTGGTACCATTACTACAGCCCTTTGCAAATAATGAATACGTTTTACTTAATTCTGCTAACCTTGTACCTGATATTCTACCACAGGATGTT
>NC_090736.1:99571587-99599087 GCF_036898095.1 Palaemon carinicauda
TTGCATATATACTTCATTATTTATAGTTTTGAGATAATTGTAAACACCTGGAAAGCAAAATGTATGAAATATTGTCATCTTAGTATTTTGTTTTTCTAAAACTAAAAAACTTCCACCAGAGGTATCTCATCATAACGGTCAGACCTTTAAACGTCAAACATGTGGTGATGGGGGTAGAAGGATATAACCAGGTGGGGGTTAAAGATAATGGTAGAGAGGTGGCAATTGAGTGATCTTATGCATGGTTTGACGAGGTTTGCTTATTAACATTTATGAAGTGATGAGAGAGAGAGAGAGAGAGAGAGAGAGAGAGAGAGAGAGAGAGAGAGAGAGAGAGAGAGAGAGAGAGATTCTGTGTGTCACAAGGATTTTTGGATATCTCAAAAACTTTTTAGTCCATCTACAGATACTCCATTTGGTTTTTGGTAGAGCCATTTAGTTTAGGATATATCATTTTGACGTATAATAATTGGAATAGTCAGTTGCCACGATATTTAAGGATGTTCTTTATAAAAATGTAGTAAGGAATTTGAAGTTTTAGTGTGATTATATTTTTCGATAACTATTCTCGAAAATTATTGCATTTCTTAGATGAATTAGAGATAAGACCTCTCTATATTTTTCATATATATATATATATATATATATATATATATATATATATATATATATATATATATATATATATATATATATATATATATATATATATATATATATATATATATAATCCTCGCGCTTCCTTGCCTGATATCGGTAATTTCCCTACATATATGCGAACCATCCTTAAGATGTTTTAGTTGTATAAACATAAGCCACATTTCAGGGCAAGAAGGGCATGAGGTATCCAAGTCGGGTCTGGCAAAGCGACACCGGTTTTGTTGCTGGAGAGATCAAACCCTTCTTGTGCCGAAAGGTGACCGACAACTAAAATGTCGTAGTGATGGTTCGAGTGTGATGAAGAGGGAAATTATCGGAATCAGGCGAAGAAACTCGATGAGGAATGAAATGTATCTCATAAGAGAGAACTTTTTTATTATTTTAAGAAATGTATTCGAATATTATTTATAAACTACTTTATCAAGACATTTTATAATAACCTTTTACTGGAATGTCCTTATTCTATTTCTACATTTGAATATTGTTGGAACTGACTATTCATATCTCTCTCTCTCTCTCTCTCTCTCTCTCTCTCTCTCTCTCTCTCTCTCTCTCTCTCTCTCCAGACACATACATACTCACTGTACGTGATATATGCATGCGCGAAATATTCAAATAGCACCTATTACGTCACCAATCAATAGTAAATGACTTTTATTCAAAATTTTGAAGGTAATGAGGTTCAAAAGTTTAGTTGTTGATTTCAGTGTTTTACTTTGATTTCGATCATGAGCCACATTCCTCTATGTGGTTGGAGTCAGCTTTTGTCACGTGCCACCGGCCTTCCTAGAGAATATACTATTATTTCCTTTATCAATTATCTTAGTATAAGATTGGAGATTTAAAATGTATCATCAGTCAACATAATTTATTATGTTTTCAGAACTGATTGGTGAAAATAAAATATATGAAATGACATGCAATGAATGTGTTCAGTATTACGTTAGTATAGTGAAGTTATGGTATATAGTGTGTAGGGTATAAAAAATTATACTCTTAAGACATTGTTTACTCAAATTATCAAATTTAGCGTCAATGACCTTTTCCACTAGAAAGATCTCATAACTATGAGACCTTTAAACCTCGAACTATGTGGGGATGGGGTGGGGGTGGGCGGTGTGTGTGGGGGGGGGGGGGTTTAAAGGTTTAAAGGTCGCTCATGAATGGCAGAGGCAAGGGGCAGTGACATTGCCCTAGCAATCAGGGCAATGCCCTAGAGACTGACCATATATTATATGATCAGCGCCCAAGCCTCCTCTCCACCCAAGCTAGGACCTGGGGAGGGGGGGGGGGGCAGGCAGTGGCTACTGATGACTCAGCAGATAGACCTCTAGGCTCCCCCAAACCCCCCAACCGTAGCTCACAAGGATGGTAAGGTTACAGACACTAATGGCACTAACGAGTCTGAGAGGGACTCGAATCCCCGTCTGGCAAACACTAGACAGAGACGTTACCAATCAGGCCACAACAACCCTAAAGGATATAAGCAGGTGGCGGTTAAAGATCATGATGGAGAAGTGGTAATTCGGTTACTTTAATTTATGGCTTGTGAAGGTTTGCTTATCAACATTTGTAAAGTGATCAAGATGTTGTGATTATGATGATGGTAATACCCTTATTGATAACAATTAATATCAATGATTTCATCAAATGAATCAAACTGTTATTCATTTATTATTTCTTTACAAACAATATGGCATTGAAATGATGGCGATGTTTAAAAAAAAAAAAAAAAAAAAAAAAAAAAAAAAAAAAAAACTAATGCTGGTAACTTAGCGAAGTTATGAACTATATGCAAATCATATAATAGATTAGGATATCCTATAGTGTTTTCTCAGTCTAGAATAATCAGATATGACCATTGCTAATATTATGGCTATGATGACTAATAAAAACATCGGTTCCAAAACTTGGGGTGTAACATTTGTTTTGAATAACATATATCTGTGTAGTCCAGGCTAAAATTTGGCTGGGGGTGGGGGAGGGGGGGCTAGATATTCATACTTATTGTCCAAAGAATCCATAACCCACAAATTTTGGTAAATTAGGTGGTCTCTGGCATTTAAAAACCAAACCAACATGAACAAAAAAGTGTAAGATAAACATTAGACCTATTTCTTACGGTTATATAAATAGGTTTTTACCGCAAGTATATAGGATTAATCAATAATTAAAAATCCCCGTGTCAAAATTGTCCAACCTAACAAAGTTTTGGTAATGTCATTGAAAATGGTCAGAATGTGATGAGTCAAATATACCTTAAAAATAGATTTTATCTTTACAAGCAGAACTGAAAACAAAACCTAAATAACAGACAATGGTATCAACAAAGTTATGATGGACCTCGCTCAATGTTTCTTAATCAAAGTGCCTGCTTCCATAAGATGTGAATAATTATCTATCTATCTATCTATATATATATATATATATATATATATATATATATATATATATATATATATATATATATATATATATATATATAAAATATTTCGTTTTATATGCAAGTTAATATTTTTCTTGTAAACAAAGTAATACAACATTTGTCCTGTAAGCAATTATTCATTTAATACACACCAGATCCACTTTATATCATAGCCTTTAAGTGTTTTTTTTTACTTGTATTTCAACATTTCAGTGTTACTAGAATTTAATGCTGATTTGAAAAGAGAGCATGCATTGAAAAAAAAAGGTAAAGAACTACCGAGTGCTCTGATAGTTCGTGAAATAAAATAAGACATTAGTTCTTCACTGCGTTTGCAATTCAAGAAAAGCGTATAAACCTGGGGGTTTTCAGTAAAATAACAAACCGTCTATAACCAAACACGATTTGGTTGAAAGAAGTGAATCCACGTGCCCAACGACTACACCTGGAAATCAACCTATATCAAACGTGGTTTGGGGCCGCTTATGTGCTTGGGTGGGCACTGAACATCTTTGGAACTTGGGATCTTGGCTCCCAAAAAATGCAAACCCAACGCAAGCTTGATCAGTAGTTAACGGTTTTGTGTGGTCCTTGGGCACATCCAAATAACATAAAAAGATTTGTACTTATGTAACTATTGGATACAGGTTAGAGAGAGAGAGAGAGAGAGAGAGAGAGAGAGAGAGAGAGAGAGAGAGAGAGAGAGAGAGAGTGTGTGGTATAAGGAGTCAAAAGGATTTAGGATGTTTCATATCCTTATTAGTCCATCTGCGATTTAGTTTAAGCATTTAGAGTTCTTATGATCTTATCTAACTTATTCTTGAATTCGCACACGCGCGTGAGAGAGAGAGAGAGAGAGAGAGAGAGAGAGAGAGAGAGAGAGAGAGAGAGAGAGAGAGAGAGAGAGAGCAGCGTTAGGATAATGCAAACGAAGGATACATCATTCTGACGTATATTAATTGAAATAGTCAGTGCCCAAATATTTAAGGATGTTTTATATAAAAATATAAGGAATTCAAATATATCAGTGTGATTATATTCTTCTAGAAATATTCTTAAAAACAATTGAATTTCTAGAACGAATAAAAGATGAGACCTCTATATCCCTCTAATATATATATATATATATATATATATATATATATATATATATATATATATATATATATATATATATATATATATATATATATATATATATATATATATATATATATATATATATATATATATATATATATATATATATATATATATATATATATATATATATATATATATATATGTGTGTGTGTATATATATATATACATATATATATATATATATATATATATATATATATATATATATATATATATATATATATATATATATATGTATATGTATATATATATATATATACATATATATATAATTAATCATCGCATCTTCTTAGTGAATGAAGAGGGCGCTACCGCCTTCATCAGATACACACTGGAAACGAAAAGGAGAGATGCCTTATGAGCGGCTCTCTTTCCATTCTCGTTTCTGATTCTTGTCATTATACCCCCTCGAAGTATTAATACTGTTCGGGGTGAAGATAGCTATGTGACGTGTCAAGAATACGTCCTCTGATATTATGCGATATCCTTGTGAGATTATTTAGGGATATTCGCTCCAGGAGTTAGAATTCTGGAATCCTTAAGGTAAAATTCTCTGGGAATATCACTGTAGTCAAATATACTCTAGAAAGCTATCTAATAGGAACTGCCATTAGGACTACATGGCCTGAGCCCAAAAAATTAATTTTTTCATTTCTCTTTTTTACAAGTGTCGCTTTACAATAATCGCTTTAAAGTTACATCACTTAGGTAGGTAATCGCTTAAAAAAGTGCTTCAGTAACAATCGCTCAAATAAAAAGAGCTCAAAAGAATGACCCCGGACTATTACGGTCAAAAGAACCACTATAATCAGAACCCAAAATATGAACTTCTTGACCATTATCAAGGAATTTCTATGCAGTATTTGAGATATTAAAAGGGGCATCATATGCTTCAATGCTTTTACGAAAATCATACTGCAAACTACGGAACAGATGATTACTTTCAGCAAACCAATTAGGACGTTAAGCTAAAAGACGTTAAAATTTTTTACATTATATGGGTGTTATGGAGATTAGGCTGTGATCATTTTAACTTAAGCTACCATAAACCCTTTTAGATAGTGGAGTAATATTATCCACTCTCCCACAAGTGCTAAATGCTCCTCTTCTTGCTAACGTGTGCAAAATAACAGATAACATTACAGCCAAGCAATCTGCAGATGTTAAGAAAAAAGAACATATCATTTTGGTCTACAGGATCAACACTACTATACAACTGCTACTAATTCAAGCCCTAAAGATCACTCAAAATCCCTATCCAGTAGGGTTAAGATTTCATTTAAATCTTACATAAGCATTAAACATCAGGGACAGGCCGCTCAGTCTTCCCTACTAATGAAATCAGGGCATGGTCAGATGTTCCAACGGTTAGAACATCTGATTTAACGGTTAGAACATATGATCATGCTCTGATTTCATAACAAGTAAGGCTGGTTCTCAGAACCAACCTTACTTGTTATAAGACCAGGGGAGTCGGTGTATGCAAGGTCCAAGCAGTTACCAAACCCATGAGTCGCTTCACTTATTATTTTCTCACAGCCTGATTCAGAGGGAAAAGTCTAAATCTCTTAAGCCATGGCGATCAGTAAACAAAACAGAATTTAACCACCCTTTATGGTGAATATTGAAATCACCAACAAAGGCAAAAAAAAAAGGCCTCTCTATCATCTTCTTATATCTTAGCCATAATGATAAGAAGACAATCAAAGATAGAATCATCCATGTCTAGATTCCGGTAGAGCGAATACAAATAGAAGTTGTTATAACTGCTAAAAACTTTTATTACACGAATCTCAAGACATCCAAATTCATAGCAGGATAAATGAGAAGCAGGGTACTTAGTCCTAATATACACTGCCATTCCCCTGGTCCTAGGGATGGCATCCCGTTTCAAAATTATTAGTTTCCTAAAACCACTTATAAGAAGCTTAGATGAATGATTCATATTAGATAAAAAGTTCCTGAGCTCCCCCCCCCCCAAAAAAAAAAAAAAAAAAAAAATAAAACTGCTTAGACACAACTTTAAGGTCTTGAATATTTGCATGAAGACCACAAAGATTCCAATACAGTACACGACTATGGCGTACTGGTCACAGATTTCACTCAATATCTCCAGACAGCATAACAATTGACGGTAAACAGAAACATCACACCTAAAAGCTTGATTAACATGACTGATAACAAAAAATCTTTCAAGGAAATATAAATAAAGGGATTGATTAAACCCATAGACTATAGAAAAAGTAAAAATCGGAAAAACAGGTCAACATGTCGGAGCTGATACACCATGCAAGGATAAATACCTTTCTGGCTAGCCACTCCAACTGAAGGGAAGACAGTAAGGATGGTTAAAAAAAAAAAAAAAAAAAAAAAAAAAAAAAAAGAGAGAGATAAGGAAAAGGCAACCTCTTGATTAAACCACTAAGCATCCATGGCCATTCTATTGAGCCTGCTCAACACACTATCTAAAAAAAACGATTGGAAGAAACAAAACAAAATAAATAAGACATAATAGTGTGCTCAAGTGTACCCTCAAGCAAGAGACCTCTAACCCAAGACAGCAGAAGACCATGGTACAGAGGTTAAGGCAGTACCTAAGACTGGAGAACAATGGTCTCATTTTGAAGTCTCCTTTCCTTAGATGAGGTGTTCACCATACTTAAAGAATCTCTTCTACCATTACCGAGAGGAAAGTAGCCAATGAACAATTTCAGAACAGTAATTAGCCACTTAAGTGGGGTCAGATGTATAAGGAAAGACGAGAATGTGTAAAGAATAGATCAGACAGTTTGGTGTATGTGTAAACGAGGAAAAATGAGCCGGAGAGAGGGATCCAATGTATTACTATCTGGGCATTCAAAGGATTCAATAACTCCCTACGGGTATTCCCTGAGATTTGCCCACCACAGTTTTCCCTTGTTTCCTTCAGTTTTATACCTTGATTATTCCTTTGTTATACCCCTATTATTCATTCCAGCTAGCATGCTCACCATTCGCCTGTACTGTCATATTTTTCATCCCCACTACTCCATTTTATATAATATTGTTTCAACTTCTTGACCTCTTGTGTATGCGTTTTAGCGAGACAAAGTGTAGATGGATTGAGGTATGTTCTGTTCACAATTGTTCATGTAATATATGATGTTTAAACTGATTGCATTTGTCTAAGTATTTCGTTAATGTGCATAACTCATTAGTTTTAGCTTGTAATTATTTACATCTCTGGACTTATTTATAAGTCTGTTTAGCAAGGATTGTTAAATGTAACAGCCAATGATTGCCACTTGATTCTTTGTATGTATTCAAATCTTTTGCCAGACTGTTGGAGTTTTTTGAGTTATTTTCTCCTGGGGCTGCTCGAATTCTTCTTATACTTATTCAAGCACCATTCAGCACCTATGGGGACAATAAAAAAAAAAAAAAAAAGAGAACCATTGTACCGGTTGATCCTACCGGAGCGCCGAGAGCAGAAACCCCAAAACAGCCCACTTGACAAACGACCCAATAGCAACAGGTTGTTTATTCTTTTTATAGTAAAATCACTCTACTGTAAGCCCAGGAGTTACAAGGACAGTCTTTTTTTAATGGCCACGAGAGCAGAGTCCTGAATCTGGTCATATTCAATACACCCAGCAGTATCCTTTTTGTTTCGATGTGTCAGTGGAAACTGAGACGAGTCTCCTTTGTCGTTGTTGGGACTCAGGTCCTTGAACCTAATCAACCTGGTCCTCCATGACAGACCCCCCAAAATATGGGATGAAGTTTCAGAGTTAGTAATGCAGTGCTTACTTTGGCCAAAAACTCAACTCCCTTTTGGGAAAATACAGGATTCGTGAGCATTAGGTTAGGATATCATGTCTGTAATTGTCTGGCCTAATTTATGTGTTGTGTCCGGTATTCTGCAGATTGCTTTCTTCCCATCCTGTTTGATTTAGATTTTGTTTAAGGGGAACGCATTTAATTTGCTCAATTGTACTTTTGTGTTAAGGTTTTCAAGATTTTTACTTTGATTGCAAGGTTGGTTTAACCTCTTAATTTTGAAACGACCCATTTTAGATAATAATGTTTTATTGAAGCATTTCATTTCATATGTCATTTTGTTCACTAATAATTCAAATCTCTGTTATGTAACTTTGCTCTTCATTTCTGTGTCAGGGGAAAATTTTGGTGATATTTTGTATAAATAAATACCATTCTTATGCTAAAATTATATACTTTTTTAACTGACCACTCGCGTAGTATTAGTCTGAAATAAGTCTAAAATGCTTGCCAGTGAAAGTTGATTATAATCATACAAAACAATGAGTCCCGTTGTTTTAATTGTGTGAGGTCAATTATGAATGAGGTGAGATTCTCGACCTCGTGGTTCTAATTGAGATATGACTAAAGTGAGTTTTATGTTTGTGTTGAAAGTAAAATTATCGATGTCAATTCCTTATTGTACTGTTCTATATTACTACCTCTCGGTTGACCTTAACAATGTTTTAACTTTCACAGTACTGCTCCCCCTAATGCATTTTGCGTCACTCCCTTATTAACGTATTTTTTCCAAGCCTACTTAATTGGTATCTCCTGCGTTGACAGTCCTAATATATCTTTGGACTTAAACATGTTTATGATTAGTAAAGTTTGTTCATTGATGTTCTCTGGTTTGATGAGTGTGTGACTGTGGGCGCTCTATTCCTCCAGGCTCTGGTCTAGAAATCAGAGCGGAGAGGCTTTCTTGGAGTTATTCTCCACCGTATGATTCTCTAAAAGCATGTCCTTTCATATACAGAATGGTGATAATAAATCAAGGCACATTGATAATAAACTCACAATAGATCCCTTTGGCGACAACACATCATTTATAGTACGGAAATCATTGGCAGTACTTCAGACAACAGGAGACTTTACCTACTAACCCAGCAGAATATACATATCATAATTACAAGAAATGATTCTCCTACTTACCTTCTAAAGGAGTGCCACCCTGCTGACTAAAAATAGTCATATGAATCATGACATCCCTGACTATGACAGAACCGATGAGCGAATCATTAGCTAGCCAGAATCGGAGCAACTCTGAGCAAGAGCCAGTGACAATCGGTGATCAGACTCCTCTAACCAAGCATCTCACACATTAGACTCATTCTTGAACTGCTTACCTGGTCAGGCACTTGGCCCAGAGCTCTTCCCCAGTGCATTCCCAGACAACGAGGACTCGACGCCAAGAATGAATTCAACTCGAATTCATATAAATACAGAAATTTTGTCCTCATTTATCAATTATCCTTCAAGCCTAATATTACTAAATGTATATTTACTTTAAACATATATATTTACAAATGTATTTACTTTAATGCTATTACTCTTCTTAAAATATTTTATTTTTTCTTGTTTCCTTTCCTCACTGGACTATTTTCCCTGTTGGCGCCCTTAGGCTTATAGCATCCTGCTTAATATTACTGCTTGAAACGAGATGCTTTTCATCTCCACTCACAAATACAACAAGATGATCATTGAACCCTGGAACGTCCTTTGACTTGGTGCATAGACTAACGTTTTTATGTTGGCCTACAGTTTTGAAATAATAATAATAATAATAATAATAATAATAATAATAATAATAATAATAATAATAATAATAATAATAATAATAATAATAATAATAATAATAATTGGTTGGAGATACCAAACAGTTACGAATAGTAATATTCAAGTCTATTCAATAATAATACAAATGAATTACGATGAATACCATTCTTACTTGAAAAGAAATAAACCGGTTGCAAGATTCCTATTTAGTCATAACTTCTGAAATCAGGTAACACTTCTCAGATCGCGTATTCCGTTTATTAATAAGTGGTCATGGATAATAATGACATCAAATGTTAGATCAATGTTTCACAAATTAATATGAATTCATTGATCTTAGGTTTTTGGTATACATCATCAATCTAGCCTTTTTCGTAACTTATCTTCTCTTTATTTATTTAATCATTAAAAAATAATCATATTAAAACATCAAAAACCTAAGAAAAGTAATTCTTTATCATTCATCATTGAATATTTATTGTTCAATTTTAGTCTGCATTGCGTATCTTACTTAAAGCGAGGAAAGAGATGAATTTTCTCTCTTTTGCTATCATCTGAACTTTCAGTGAAGCAGCGTTGCAGATGCAAATGAGGTTTAATCCTGATTGACCGAAGAACCCAGGAAAGGAAATCTCATGGAAAGTTAATGAAAGCTTTCCAGCCAACACGAGTCGCTTTCAAACGTTAATGGAGACAATTATCTGGGCTTTGTTTATCATTCTTTTATGTAAATATTAGATGCTGTGAAAAAAGTATATAAAAAAGCTTTCATGTTGTTCTTTTCTACGTAGTTAGAGAAATCAATTGCATTTTATATTCCGCCAATTTTCCTTGACAGTTTACAATTTCTGTGGCTTTGGTATCCACATGAAAATTACGACGTCTGGAATAAAAAGTACAAGGATTGTTTACTGTAAATTTAACATTGCTATTGCTGAGTTATGTAATCATTCCGTATCATTTGTTACTTGTATGTAAATACAAATTAATTTCCTAAGCTTTCGGTAACAAGAAACACGAGAAAATATCATAACTCCCAAAGAAATTAATAATGTTCGTAGAAAAGAATTAATTCAATAAAAGTACTTCTATAATGAGTAAAAGAAAAAAAAATCGACTCTCATTATCTTCAGTATCCCATTGTCTAGTTATCAAAGAATCATTATCAACGTCATGACGAATTTACTTCGGCTATCATGATATAATTGATGAATGAATGTAAAGTGTGTTGTTCATAGCCTTTAATATTTTTCCTTGACCAGGGATTCAGTTAAATGTGAATAAGAAACCATTTGAGATGATTATTATTATTATTATTATTATTATTATTATTATTATTATTATTATTATTATTATTATTATTATTATTATTACATTCAACTTAGAATATAAAAGCCACTGGCCTAAGAATACCAAGGTAGCTTAAGTGGGAGAATGTCTAAACGTTTTAACAGTCTTATCAGGTTCCCAAGCATTTTACTGAACATGGGTCATCTGCCAAAGACTGTTTACTCTATTGAAGATTGTTCCATCTTGTAGGTCATGTAACGCTGAGTCGTGTGAAAACGCAAATGTATGTTAATAGTAAATGTGCAAAGCCGTTGGCACATAACCTACTTGGCCAACCATGAGTACGATATGGGATTATAAGACTCCATCATAAAGCATTTCTTGTTTCTTAAAAACCAGAAAACACGAATGCATTCCCGAGAGAGTCTTTTAAAAGTAAAAAATATTAATCTCTCTCTCTCTCTCTCTCTCTCTCTCTCTCTCTCTCTCTCTCTCTCTCTCTCTCTCTCTCTCTCTCTCTCTCTCTGTATATATATATATATATATATATATATATATATATATATATATATATATATATATATATATGTGTGTGTGTGTGTATATATATATATATATATATATATATATATATATATATATATATATATATATGTATATATATATATATATATATATATATATATATATATATATATATATATATATATATATATATATATATATATATATATATATACGATGTAAATATTCACAAGATTGCTTATCATTGAATCACCCAATGCTAAAACTTTTCTTAAGGTAAAAGAAGTATACATGTATAATATAATAATGGTCCCACATTTACATACTAATAGTTTTGGTAACGGTTAGTGTGTCGCTGAAAAATGTCAAACGTTACTAAGAATATGTTCTAATTGGATTTTTTATATCATATTCATAATATAATAAATGTATTTATCTGATCGTCTGATATAAGTTAATTGATCACTCTTAAAAACATCGTAATTATTATGTTATTCCAAGAGGGATGATTAGTAATATAGTTGATAAATTTAGTCCAAAAATTAAATATACGATGTAATTTCAAGTTATGCCTTTCCCCAAATAGGGAAAAGACATAATGAGGCTGGGCTGATTATATCAACTGTATTCTTTGTAATGTACAGATGAAATGATAGCATATTAATTATAACTCTAAACACGTGCAATGAAGAATTTTACGCAACATCCAATAACGATATGACATTTTTTAGGTTTAACATGGTCGTGGATCCAATGATTAGTGTAGAAATGAATTGATCATATTGTAATCTACAGAATTGTTAACTCTGTGAAAGAAATGTAAAGAAGGAATGGCCGTAACATCAGAAGGGAAATATGGTAGGGGGGGGGGGATGTTGGATATTATTAGTGCTTATTTACCACATTTTGGTTGTATATAAGAAGAGAAGAACAACGTCTGAAGTGAAAAGATTGAAGGAATGCAGGAAGTGGAAGATTGTCTATATGAGAGGTAAAAAAGGAGCGTGGTTGGACATATATAGGGGATCATGAAATCGCGGAGAGAAATGTAGAAGGAGAAAACATAGTGGACTTTGCTACGTCATTTGTCATGGCAATATTAAACACCTTCTTTAAGTTGTTAGAGCAATTTAAAAAAAAAGATATAGCAAAATGTGCTTGAAAATTCAACATAGCTTGGGGGTAAAAGGGTTAAGAAGTAACGCATAAGAGAGGTGGCAGAAATTGCATATTATCTACTACCTTTCTAAAAGGCTACAATTGGTTGAAGTTAAAAATTGGAAAGTTATCCCAGGCGACCATGAAGCCCCCAAAACAGTACCTTTTGTATGGACCTGATGCTAAAAATAGAGAGAAGAAAACAAAGCTGAAAATGTGACGAAAATTAAATGCTATAGACTTAAGAGAGAGGGAGATAAGCAGAAAGAGTTTTTGAGGATTGTTTTGGGGGAAATTTATTTAACCATTCAAGATGTTTAGGAATGGTGGGTACATAATGCAGCAGTAATGAGAATGCACGGGGATGAGTAGTAGACAAGACATCTGGTACTGTGTGGGAAGAAAATGAGCTGATGGTAGGGCAAAGGCAATGAAAGATAAGTATGAGGGAGAAAAAGGGAGGGAAAAATCACACTTAAAAGGAGGAGAGATATTGTTTTATATAGAAATGAGAAGGTGAAGTGATTAGGACCCCAAGTTAAGGCTATGGCATGATGAGGTGTATAATGAGGTAGAAACAAACGAAGGAATGAACAAAATTATCAAAAAGTAAAAACTAGGAAATAAAATACAAAAGATATTACACCATTAAGCAAATGAAAGACCTAGATAGTGTGGTACTTAAAAAAGAAGACGACATCGGAAAGCAATGGAACGAGTACTTTAAACAGCTCTTAAATGAAGAAAATTAAAGACTAGTAAGAGAACACTGACAGCCGAAAGTGGGAGTGGTAATGGGGTTTTTTACTCAGGAGGTGGAAAATTTACTGAGGAAGATAAGGAATGGTAAGGCAACAGGACAGAACTTCATCCATGTGTGATTGCTTGAAAAGCGTTAAGCGATGAAGGGGAGAATATCCTATATGATCTGATGGTAATGATCTTCTAATATGAAAAGCTACTAGAGGGTTGGCGAGAAAGTATATAGATCCTAGTTGTCAGAGACAAAGGCATGTTCAAGAATACAGTAACTACAGAGGCATCAAACTAGTGTCCTACAATATAAAGATATTGGAAAGGATGACAGATGGCAGAATAAGATAAGAGATAGAAATAGGAAAAGAGCTAATGGCTTTTATGAAAGGAAATAGAACCAAAGATGGTATATATGGTCTGAAACAACTGATGGAGAAATTCAGGGAAAAACAAAGGCATTTGAGTATGGTGTTCATAAACCTTGAAAAGGATTATGACCGATGCCCGAGACAGGAAGTATGGTGTCTGAGGAAGAAAATGTTTCCAGAGAAGTATGTGTGGCGGACCAGAGAGATGTATCGTAAAGTGCATACGAGAGAGAGGAGTAATGTTGGGGAAAGTAGGATTGCACCAAGGGTCAGCTCTTCGTGCATTCATTTTCAATATAGTGATAAACGTTATGACTGACGAGGATAAAGAGGCAGCGCTATGGATTATAACATACGCAGATGATATCGTATTGTGTGCAGAGTTATGGGAGGACCTGGAAATTAGGCTAGAGAGGTGGAGAGATGCACTGGAGGACAGAGGAATGAGAATAAGCAGGTTCAACACAAAATACATGTCTTCCACCAATGAGGGTGAAGGTAGAGAACGTATTATGTTTGGTGGAGAATAAACAACCGAAAATAGACAGATTTAAGCACCTATGGTCATTGAGCCGTGCTGGAGGAAAAAATGAACATGTAAAACACCAAATTCACGCAAGCTGGAACTGCAGAGCTGCCGCTGAAGTCCTTTGTGGCGAGATAGTGCCACTAAGACTTAAAGGAAACTTTCGTAAGACGAATGTAAGAGCAGTAATGCTCTATGTTACAGAGGCATTACGTCTAAGAAAAACTGATGAAGAAAGGTTGGATGTAGTAGAAAGGATAGTTCTCAGGTGGATGTCTGGAGTAATAAGAATAGATGGAATTGGTTATGACTATATAAGATGATCAACAAAGGTTTTGGAAATATCAATGAAAGTGCAGGAAGGAAGATGGAGATGGTATGGACATCTCCCGAAGAGGGAGTGGATCACGCGTGTAATCATACTATGGAAATCGAAGTTCAAAGTAGAAGAAGAAAGGGAGGACTAAGAAGGATATGCAGGGACTGTGTAAGGGAGGACTTGAGAGAATTATTGAAACACAAGCGCAAGACAGAAATACGTGGACAAGACTCATTTCAAACCAGCGACCACATAGAGAACTGGATATAAACTGACGAAGAAGACAATTCTAGTGTTTTTAATCAACGGAAGCAAAAACGAACTATTCCATAAATATCAATCATTTACATATTTCTAAACAGTAAATTTTCAAAGTAATATAGTTTTGGATATTATATATATGATAGCATATAAAGAATATATGCTATCATAAAGAAATTAACCGGCCTAGTAATTTTTACGATAATTTATAGTCTTTGAAAATATTGACTAATATGTTCTGAAAGTGTATTGAAAATATTTTGAACCTAAACATTCCGATTAAGGATATTTTCATGTTTTCATTTCTCAAAAATACTGTATCAAGTATATGATTTCTGTTTCTTCCAGGGAAAACTTCATATTTTCTAGACTCGGGAAATAGTTCAACATAAAAATCCAATTTTTTCAGCTCTTGTTATTATAGAAAATATCATAAAAATTAAAAAAAAAAAACAATGATTTATAATTACAGCTAAATGAGAAAAAAAAACGTAAATTTTCAAATTATTAATTTCTAAGGGCACTGAATTTTGTTGAAAATCCGCAGCGAACATAAATAGACACATATCACTATATTGCGTTAATTGAAAAGGATTAACTAACACCTTATTTTTATACTGTAGTTTTTAGTTAGAGTAAGCGTTTTGTTTGATGTTATTAATAATAATAATAATAATAATAATAATAATAATAATAATAATAATAATAATAATAATAATAATAATAATAATTGATCTTCAATAACAATAAAAATCATTTTCATCATCATCTTCGGCAGAACAATAAATGGCTTAAAACTAATAAATACAATGATAATTTTATGCGTGTGAAATTAATGTGGATTTGTAATTATAATGATAATAGTATTAGAAGTGCACAGAAAGTATTGTTTCATATCTTATCACGGCCAAGAGGATTCCTTCTCGATTCTGAGTTATAGAATTTAAGTGGTAGTTACTCTTGTGTTGTCTCACCATGGACCACCCACAATGATGATAAAAAGATAACAATAACCATTATTTTGTCATCACTTCATGCTGGATACAACAAGGGAGAATGTTATACTATAAGAAAATATTCGTAAAACCTACGGAGACGGTAAAGCTGCCAATTTATCTTCAACAATCAACAAGCTTTTTCACGAATGAAGCGATAGCCAATGAAATTCAGAAAATTCAACACAGCAAAAGCGATGGAAAATCTAGGGCAGAACAAGTTTACTTCAATTTTAATACGTTTGTAACACTCAACATTCATTATTTACTGATATTTTGCCAGATTATATTACTATCCTATCATATATACATACATACACACACACACACACACACACACACACACATATATATATATATATATATATATATATATATATATATATATATATATATATATATATATATATATATATATGTATATATATATATATATATATATATATATATATATATATATATATATATATATATATATATATATATATATATATATATATATATATATATATATATATATATATATATATATATATATATATATATATATATATATATATATATATATATATATATATATATATATATATATATATATATATATATATATATATATATATATATATATATATATATATATATATATATATATATATATATATATATATATATATATATATATATATATATATATATATATATATATATATATATATATATATATATATATATATATATATATATATATATATATATATATATACATATATATATATATATATATATATATATATATATATATATATATATATATATATATATATATATATATATATATATATATATATATATATATATATATATATATGGATAAATATCAACACAACACCGTGTTCAAATAAAAATAAATTTCTACCTCATACTTGGGATCAAACGCTGGCCCCTTCTAATGAAAGGCCAGGAAGAAACCAACCATGCCACGGGAGGCCATAAAAGAAATAGGAGCCTAACGGCTAATCAGCTGTTCTAGGATTTACCTGGCGAGACATCAGTCTCTTACCAGCGAGTTTTACATGACTACCCGGGCCACCACGTGACACAATTGGTAGTAATTCATTCAAAATACCCCTAATGAGTTAATATGGATAAATATCAACACGACATCGTGTTCAAATAGAAATAAATTTCTACCTCATATTTGGGATCGAACGCTGGCCCCTTCTAATGAAAGGCCAGGTCAAAACCAACCATGCCACGAGACGCCATAAAAGAAATCGGAACCTAACGGCCAATCAGCTGTTCTAGGATTTACCTGGCGAGACATCAGTCTCTTACCAGCGAGTTTTACATGACTACCCGGGCCACCACGTGACACAATTGGTAGTAATTCATTCAAAATACCCCTAATGAGTTAATATGGATAAATATCAACACGACATCGTGTTCAAATAGAAATAAATTTCTACCTCATATTTGGGATCGAACGCTGGCCCCTTCTAATGAAAGGCCAGGTCGAAACCAACCATGCCACGAGATGCCATAAAAGAAATCGGAACCTAACGGCCAATCAGCTGTTCTAGGATTTACCTGGCGAGACATCAGTCTCTTACCAGCGAGTTTTACCCGACTTCACGGCCCACCACGTGATGCAAGTGGTAGTAATTCATTCAAATTACCCCTAATGAGTTAATATGGATAAATATCAACACAACATCATGTTCAAATAGATATAAATTTCTACCTCATACTTGGTATCGAACGCTGGCTGCTTTTAAAGAAAGGCCATGTCGAAACCAACCATGTCACGAGAGGCCATAAAAGAAATCGGAACCTAACGGCTAATCAGCTGTTCTAGGATGTACCTGGCGAGCCATCAGTCTCTTACCAGCGAGTTTTATGGCCTCTCGTGGCATGGTTGGTTTCGACCTGGCTTTTTTTTATTATTATCATATTTACTATCCAAGCTACAACCCTAGTTGGAAAAGCAAGATGCTATAAGCCCAGGGGCTCCAACAAGGAAAAATAGCATAGTGAGGAAAGGAAATAAGGAAATAAATAAATGAAAAGAACAAATTAACAATAAATCATTCTAAAATAAGTAACAGCGTCAAAACAGACATCTCATATATAAACTATTAACAACATGAAAAACAAATATATCATAAATAAACTATAAGAAGACTCATGTCCGCCTGGTCAACAAAAAAGCATTTGCTCCAACTTTGAACTTTTGAAGGCCTGGCTATTAGAATTAACTGCCTGCCCAGTATTACGAACAGGATAGAATTGTCCTGGGCGATCTGAATGTAAAGGATGGTCAGAGTTATGAAAAATCTTATGCAACATGCATAATGAACTAATTGAACGACGGTGCCAGAGATTAATATCTAGATCTGGAATAAGAAATTTACTAGACCGTAAGTTTCTGTCCAGCAAATTAAGATTAGAATTAGCAGCTGAAAACCAGAGAGGAGAACAATACTCAAAACAACGTAGAATGAAAGAATTGAAACACTTCTTCAGAATAGATTGATCACCGAAAATCTTGAAAGACTCTCTCAATAAGCCTATTTTTTGTGCAATTGAAGAAGACACAGACCTTATATGTTTCTCAAAAGTAAATTTACTGTCGAGAATCACACCTAAAATTTTGAAAGAGTCATACATATTTAAAGAAACATTATCAATACTGAGATCCGGATGTTAAGGAGCCACCATCCTTGACCTACTTACAATCATACTTTGAGTTTTGTTAGGATTCAACTTCATACCCCATAATTTGCACCATGCACTAATTCTAGCTAAATTTCTATTAAGGGATTCACCAACCCTAGATCTACATTTGGGGATGGAATTGATGCAATGAGAGTAGCATCTTCTGCATATGCAACAAGCTTATTTTCTAGTCCAAACCACATGTCATATGTATATAGTATGAAAAGTAATGGGCCAAGAACACTGCCCTGTGGAACACCGGATATCACATTCCTACAATTACTATGGTGCCCATCAACAACAACTCTTTGAGATCTATTACTTTCATTAGAAGGGGCCAACGTACGATCCCAAGTTTGAAAAAGAAATTTATTTCTTTTTGAACACGATGTTGTGTTGATGTTTATCCATATTAACTTATTAGGGGTAATTTGAATGAATTACTACCAATTGTGTCACGCGGTGGAACGGGAAGTCGGGTAAAACTCGCTGGTAACAGACTGATGTCTCGCCAGGTAAATCCTAGAACAGTTGATTAGCCGTTAGGCTACGATTTCTTTTATGGCGTCTCGTGGCATGGTTGGTTTCGACCTGGCCTTTCATTAGAAGGGGCCAGTGTTTGATTCCAAGTATGAGGTAGAAATTTATTTATATATATATATATATATATATATATATATATATATATATATATATATATATATATATATATATATATATATATATATATATATATATATATATATATATATATATATATATATATATATATATATATATATATATATATATATATATATATATATATATCACTCACTCACTCACTAAATCCCGACCGGAATTCTCCGGGTTGGGTCCTGCATCTAATATCGCCATTCTCTCCAGAGATTCCTATCCAATGCCATTTGTGCCAGCTGCTAAAATGTCTCCTCTCTATTTGCTTTCTTGAAGGTTTTCACCCATGTATCTCTTGGTCGTTCTCTCGGTTTATTTCCGGCCACCTGACCATGAAGCACTATCTTTGGCCATCTGTCCTGTTCCATCCTCTGTACATGCCCAAACCATCTCCTCTGAATATCTTCCACTCTAATCAGAATTGTGTCCTCAACACCAGCCATTTCTCTCACTCTCTCGTTCGTAATTCTGTCCTACCATCTTACACCACAGATTCTTCTCAGACATTTCATTTCAAAGGCTAATAACTTTTTCTCTTCTCTCTTCTTCAGTATCCAGCATTCAGCACCGTATATCACTGTGGGGATTACTATTGCTCTTAATAGCCTAATTTTCAACCTAATGGATATATTTCTATCTTTCCAGATTCTTCTTAGCCTTCCATATATATATATATATATATATATATATATATATATATATATATATATATATATATATATATGTATATATATATACTGTATATATATATATATATATATATATATATATATATATATATATATATATATATATATATATATATATATATAAATATATAAAATCTATATATATATATATATATATATATATATATATATATATATATATATATATATATATATATATATATATATATATATATATATATATATATATATATATATATATATATACGTATATATGAATAAATAAACATATGTATATATATATATATATATATATATATATATATATATATATATATATATATATATATATATATATATATATATATATATATATTGGGCTCAAGCCATGTCGTCCTGATGGAAGTTCCTATTGTGTAGCTTCCTAGAGTATATTACAACCACGGCGATAGTCCCAGAGAATTTACCTTATGGTACCAGAATTCTAACTCCTGGAGCGAATATCCCTCGTGAAGGGATATCGCGACATATCAGAGGACGTATTCTTGACACGCCACATGGCAATCTGCACCCCGAACAGAGATTACGTATCGCAGGGGTCAATTGGCAAGAAACGAAATCGGGAAAGAAAAAAGGGGAGCCGCTCCCAAGGCTCCCTATCTCGTAAGTGTGCCTGGCGCCAATCCTGGCGCCATCTGTATTCCTTTTTGCGTAGCTTAACAACTTGGTTTTTTTTCCTCTGTTTCTCGCAAATCTTGGATTTATTCTACTTTTCATGGCTTCTCCAACTTCGTCGGCCTCTGATAAGTTGAGTACCATGTCTTTTATGTATAAATGTAGGCTCTTGGTAATTTGTTAAGTGATTAATAGGTTTAATCTTGGTTACAAGAGCCGTAGCCTACCGGAGGCGTCTTGGACGCTGTCGCTCGCTAGGTATAAGTTTAGTTACCCAGAGAGACATTCCCGGTTGTTTCGCTTTAATAAATTTTAGCTATTTAGCGTTACATAGGATTTCCTTTAGTGTTTTAGTAATATTTTGGCGAAGTATTCGCCCATTCTGGCCTACGCTAGGCCATGTAGCCTAGTCGTTTGGTCCTAGTACTTCATGCATTATTTTGGTTTTTCCGAGTGTATTAAAATTTTATTGAAGCTTTAGGCTGTTTTTTATACATTTAAGATTATGTGGAATATTTCCAAGATAGTATACGAGTGAGTTACGGTGATTTAGGTAATCGATTCTCTTGGTGCCTAGGCTAAGTTGCTTATGGAGCCTTAGTATACTTTCTCATACTCCCCAGTTGCTTTCTTTTCTTCGGAGAAGGTATGCAATCCCTTTCCCTCTGTTTAAGCCTTGGGCTTATCCCTAAGTGGTTTATATGAATTAATTTTCGATAAAACTATACTGGGGTGTTACTGTACCTTCCTGTTCCAGTAAGTCTGGTTTCAAAGAGGGACAGAACAACATAGTTTTTAGTCTAAGTCTGTGTTTGTCTGGCTTGGGGTAGAGTCTCCCTCGCTGACCTGGCACAGACATAGGAGGCTTAGCCTTCTTAGGTCACTACCGAAGGTTTCTGTACGAGATGATTCCTTCTTTTGTGATTTACCAGACTAGTCCTTGTTGCATTTCTCGGGGGAGGATAAGATTCTTTCCCTGGGAGTAGCAGCTCCTTCCTTGGTTTGGTTCTCTGGGAGCTGGCAAGTGTTGCTGGCCTCCCTCCTTGGATCTCCCTTAGGCTAAGATGAGTTTCTTGGCTGCTGGTGATCCTTCACTAAAGCAAGGTTGGTAGGACCCTCTTTTATCCCTTCCCCCTCTATCTCCGTAATGGCCTAGCCATTACAGTACTGTACGTCATTCTACATCTGGACCTAGAATAGGTTAGGATGTGGAATTGACTCAGTCCTTTGCCGGCCGGCAAGGGTCAGGAAGCCTGAATTAGATTCTCCCCTTCCTTATATGCACTCTTTCGGATTGCTGGGCTTGGAGGTAGTGTACACTCTTATCCCGGCATCCATTCTGTTATTCTTCTAGTGCTGTACCCGACCCGGCTGCCGGCCTATGAGGCCGGCAGCTGGGCAGTCGTAGTCCTCTGGTTCTTTTGCTGCCGGCTGGCATAGGTCGTGTACCTTTGTCGGCCGGCTAATGTCAGCCCTTGTCTGCCGGTTGCCAAGAGTGTGGCCGGCAGCCGGGTACTACCTTGTGTAGTTGCCGGCCGACATTGGCTGTTGCCAGCCGTCAGTTACTGCCGGCCGGCACATGCATTTGAACCAGCGTTCTGCCGCCTTATAGCTGATAAGTAGTATACTTTAAAGCTAGTTATGGTGTGTGCCGGGCACATAACCTCCTATACTGTACCAGTATTCTTCAGTATAACATATACTGTAAGAAGAAAACTATAGTATAGGTTTTGGTACAGCACTGTGTGTTCTAACACTTTTGTGTTTTATTGCACAGTCCTTTGCTGTTGCCCTACAGATAAGAAAGTGAGTTCTTTCTTGTCTATTATCCAGGATTTTAAAAACATTGCTTAGGTGTGAGCTCCACCTGTTTCCTCTGGAAACTTTGCATTGGTTATTCTAGAAGATATTAACCATTCGATTTTATTATCTGGAAGGCTGCAGCAATTGGTTGTGAAGGAAACGCAAGTGTGTGTCTTTCCTTTCTGAATTGTTATGCTATACTATGCATATCCAGTGATACATAGTTCTCCTGATACTCATAGAAATTTCTTCTCTTTACAGAAGGACCCTCCGAAGTGCGGAAATGTCTTCTGCAACATCCGCAGCAAGAGCCTCTGCGGACATGAGTTTGGTAGGAGACACGCAGCATGCGCTGTCTCCAAGGGTGATCTCCGGTATTGGGACCCTCAGGTATGTACTGTGTGCACTAACATAATTACTGAGGCCTTTGATTCCCCTAGGATGGCGGAATCAAGGGATATAGCAAGGGAAAAGCTTCGTACCTGGGTAAGGGGCTTCCAGAAGAACACCTCTGGACCTTATCTTCCAAGTGAGAAGATGAGGGCGTATCTTTTCCCTAAGGCATCAGCTGATGCAGTGATTCCCCAGCCTCAAGAGGAGATCCCCCAAGTTCAGATCCAGGTGGATGCTGAAGTCGCGGTCGCTATGCAAGACATCAAGTTAGATGACAGGATGTCTGACGTGGACGAGCGTCTGGAGGAAGACCTCCTGGCAAAAGCCCAGGGTGAAGTTCAAGCCCCAGACGTTGTATAGGAAGAGGTCGACGAGGTGTCGGCTACTCCGGTTCAGATCCCGGAGCCTATTCCCTTAACATCGGCCAGTGTCCCAGTAGAGCTGGGACAGGCCCTCTCCTCCATTATTGGAATGATCCAACAAATGCAGAAGGAGAATCAGGAGAAGGCGGCTGCAATGGAACTGCGGATGCAGAGCCTTGCAGAATCACATGGGCCCCAGAAAAGGCTCAATGTGAAAGACCTTCCCTTGTGCTCAGATGCTAAACCATAGAGGTATGCTGAGCACATGCCGATGACGACTGGAAAGATCGTCATCTCGGATAAGTTGGGCTCAGTTCCCCTAGAGGAGGTGGAATTCTGGCCCAGCAAGGCATCATATCCAGACTGTTATGTCCGGCTGAGGAAGGAACCAGCTTCAAAGGAGGAGACAGAGCCGAAGGAGGTCATAGTGATGGACCATACTAAGGCTCAAGCTCTGCTTTCATCCTCGTTGAAAGAGAGGGGCTTCTCTAACTCAAAGGTAGCTGCATTGAGCAAGAAGCTCCCTTCCTTTGTGTCATCTCCTGCTAGAGCCTTCCCCTTTTTACAGAAAGGGTTTGCGGCTGTACTAAAAGCAGTCGATGCCGGCAAGCCTTGCCCCTCCCTGGAGGAGTGTAAACCCTTGTCGCTGGCCCTGCCTATGGACCATAAAGACTGGAAGGACGTCCATCTTACGTTCTCAGTTGGGAAGTTGGAGGGTGATATCGTCAGTTCGGCGAGGACCTCCCCAAGCTGTCTGTCTTTCTCTTGCATAGAGAGTTCGAGACAAAAGAAAGACTGGCTGCCTTAATGTCTCTTCAGACTACTCTTGAGACGATGGCAAGTGACCCCAAGGTCCATGAAATGTTCATGGTGGTGGCCAAGACTCATCTGCCCACAGTGACGAAGGACCTTTATGGCTTCGTCAAGGCGAGCAGAGCTTGTAGGGAGTTCGTGTTCACCTCGGCTATGGTGAGGCACGAGCCAAGGAAACTAATCTCCTCCAACATTTGGGGCAAAGACCTTTTCCCTACCGATTTGGTCAAAGAAGTAGTTGATAAGGCCGCCTTGGAGAATAGAAACCTTCTCCAGAAGTGGGGCCTGGCTATCAAAAGAAAGTCTTCCCCGGATGAGGGTCCTCAATCAAAGAGGAAGATTTTGATGACTAGGCTACCGTCTCGGCCAGCCAAGCCTTTTAGACAGCAACAGCAACTGCAATTGCCATTGCCTCCAGTGTCCCAGATCGTGGCACAAACCCACACCACTTTTCACTGGGTACCACAGGCCGTGTCGACACAGTCCACGGCATTCACCCCATCGTTCGAAGGGCAGTCTACTTCCTTTCGAGCAAAGCCTAGAGGAGCAGCCAGAGGCTCGTCTAGACACCCCTCAAGGGGAAGGGGATTTAGGGGTGGTCGTGGTCAGGGAGGCAAGACCTCAGGATGGCAGTCCAAGTGGGATGATACCGGTAGGAGGGAAACTTCTGAAATTTCGGGATCGGTGGACCTTCGATCCCTGGGCCCACAGCCTACTCAAGAATGGACTGGGCTGGAGCTGGTACAGCACTCCACCCCCGTGCCTTCGGTTTTTCCAACACTCCACCCCCGTTCTGGAGGAGTACGTTCAAGAACTGTTGGAGAAAAATGTGATCCGAAAGGTGAAGTTCATCATATTCCAAGGGAGGCTGTTTTGTGTTCCCAAGAAAGACTTGGAAAAGCTCAGAGTCATTCTGGACTTGTCGCCACTCAACAAGTTCATGGTGAATTGCAAATTCAAGATGCTAACACTGCAACACATAAGGACCTTACTGCCCAAGAGGGCATATTCCGTCTCTATAGACTTGTCAGACGCCTATTGGCACATTCCAAACAACCGTCGACTCTCCCCCTACCTAGGGTTCAGGCTACAACGAAGACTCTACGCCTTCAGAGCCATGCCATTCGGGCTAAACATAGCCCCAAGGATTTTTACGAAGCTTGCGAGCGTAGCTCTCAAACAATTACGCCTAAAGGGAAATCAGGTAGTAGCCTACCTGGACGACTGGTTGGTGTGGGCAGCATCCGAGACAGAATGCTTGCAAGCTTCCAGTCAAGTGATCCAGTTCCTAGAGTACCTAGGTTTCAAGATCAACAGAAAAAAGTCTTGACTTTCTCCATCTCAAAAGTTCCAGTGGCTGGGAATCCACTGGGACCTTTTGTCACACCGTTTCTCCATCCCGGCGAAGAAAAGGTAGGCGATAGCGGGTTCTGTCAAGAGACTTCTAGATTCCGAAAGGATATCAAGACGCGAACATGAGAGGGTACTGGGCTCTCTCCAGTTGGCTTCGGTGACAGACCCAGTGCTAAGAGCACAGCTAAATGATGCAACCGGAGTTTGGAGAAGTTATGCATCAAACGCGCGAAGAGATCTGAGAAGAACAGTTCCGCTTCGGCTACGTACTCTTCTCAGGCCTTGGTCCCTAGCCAGACATCTAAAGAAGTCAGTTCTTCTTCAGCCACCTTCCCCGTCGGTGACGATTCACTCAGACGCCTCGAAGGAGGGATGGGGAGGTCACTCTCATCGGAAAAAAGTCCAGGGGACTTGGTCCAAGCTATTTAAGACCTTTCACATAAACTTTCTAGAAGCTATGGCAGTGCTCCTTACCTTAAAGAAAGTTTCCCCACGTCACTTGATCCACATAAGGTTGGTGATGGACAGCGAGGTAGTTGTGAGATGCTTGAATCGACAAGGATCGAGGTCACCACCTCTCAACCTGGTGATGTTGGCCATCTTCCGATTGGCGGAAAAGAAGAAGTGGTACCTGTCGGCAGTTCACCTTCAAGGAGTCCGCAATGTGACAGCGGACGCTCTATCCAGGTTCACACCGATAGAGTTGGAATGGTCCTTAGACGCAGGATCCTTCTCCTTCATTCTGAATTAAGTCCCAGAACTGCAGATAGACATCTTTGCGACGAAAGACAACAAGAAGTTGCCCCTGTATGTGTCCCCGTACGAGGACCCCTTAGTTGAAGCAGTGGACGCGATGTCCCTCGACTGGAACAGATGGTCCAGGATTTATCTGTTCCCTCCTCACAACCTTCTGTTGAGGGTCCTCAACAAACTGAGATCCTTCAAGGGGGTAGCAGCAATAGTGGCCCACAAGTGGCCGAACAGCGTGTGGTTCCCCCTGGCATTGGAACTACAGCTGAAGTTTGTACCGCTACCAGATCCAGTTCTGACTCAGTGAGTCCAGAAGTCGACTGTCTGCGCTTCATTACAGAAAACCAGGACCCTGCAGCTCATGATTTTCTCTCCCTAGCGGTGAGAAAGCGTTTTGGGATTTCGAAAGCCACCATAGACTTCCTAGAGGAATATAAGTGCAAATCAAATAGAAGGCAATATGAGTCATCTTGGAGAAAATGGGTGGCCTTTGTCAATGCGAAGAATCCGCAGGAGATCTCGACAGACTTCTGCTTATCTTTCTTCATCCACCTCCATGGTCAAGGATTGGCAGCTAACACGATTTCAGCGTGTAAGTCTGCTTTGACAAGACCCATTCTATATGCCTTCCAGGTCGACCTAGGTAACGAGATCTTTAATAAAGTTCCGAAAGCCTGCGCTAGGCTCAGACCTTCAGCACCTCCAAAGCCCATTTCATGGTCTTTAGACAAAGTTCTTCATTTCGCTTCTCTGTTGAGCAATGAAGAGTGTGCGGTAAAGGATTTGACACAAAAAGTTATTTTCCTACTTGCACTCGCGTCCGGGGCCAGGGTTAGTGAGATTATAGCCCTCTCGAGAGAGGCAGGTCGTGTTCAGTTCCTGGATGGGGTAGAACTGAACCTGTTTCCGGATCCTACGTTTCTCGCCAAGAATGAGTTGCCCACCAACAGATGGGGTCCCTGGAGAATCTGCCCTCTGAAAGAAGATGCATCTCTATGTCCAGTAGAATGCCTAAAGGTCTATCTTCATAGAACTTCAGACTTCAAGGGTGGTAAACTATTCAGGGGAGAAACATCAGGCTCAAATTTATCTCTGAATCAACTCAGAGCGAAAATGACATATTTTATTCGCAGAGCGGA
Organism: Palaemon carinicauda; assembly: GCF_036898095.1. Lineage (NCBI taxonomy): Eukaryota > Metazoa > Arthropoda > Malacostraca > Decapoda > Palaemonidae > Palaemon > Palaemon carinicauda. The sequence continues at coordinate 99,598,937 of NC_090736.1, forward strand.
TCCTGACAGTACACCCGCAGGTCACGATCCGAGGAAAGTTGCCTCATCTTTAAATTTCTTTAATTGTATGGATTTCAAACATCTCCGTTCATACACTGGCTGGAAGTCTTCCAGAGTGTTCTTTCGCCACTATGCGAAGCAAGTAGAGGAA
>NC_090736.1:99604087-99619087 GCF_036898095.1 Palaemon carinicauda
GAATATCCCTAAATAATCTCACAGGGTTATCGCATAATATCAGAGGATGTATTCCTGACACGTCATATAGCTATCTTCGCCCCAAACAGTATTAACACTTCGAGGGGGAATAGTGACAAGAATATGAAACGAGAATGAAAAGAGAGCTGCTCGTAAGGCATCTCTCTTATTCCGTTTCCAGCGTGTATCTGGTGAAGGCGGTAGTGCTTCCTACCCCCTACAGGGATGAGTCATGCTAGACTCTGGAAAAGTCTCGAGGAGTACATAAAAACTTATGGATGACAAAATGACAAGCTTGTATTGTGGTCTCGCCCTATACATTATAAAGCAAAGTTTGTATAAGAGTCACCAAAGTCAGAATGAATTTGTGACACCTTCCCCAAAGTGACCACTCTTAGTAACTATTGGATAATGGTTGTATCCGCATAGAAACAAATTTTGCCTCTTTGCCACCAACCCGTTAGGGTACCACGTCAACCCTTTCAAGAAAGGGTTTGAGTGGGTGGACTTTTGCTTGAATCAGGGAACAGTCTCGAAAGACATACCATGATAAAAATGCTCAGAACATCTCTAATAAAATGAGTGTGGGCGAAAAGACGCAGGGTTCATTATGAACTAGTTTATTAGAATTTAATAAACGAACAAATCAGATCCCACTTATAAAATTTATATAATGTGGATGATATGCGTAAAAGCATAAAGAAAAACAACCAACAGAAAATATTGTTTCATATACTAGGAAACAGGCTTGCCACTTCAATAGAATTATTAATAATAATGATATAGTCTGTATACTGTTTACATACACGAGCGTAAAAAACGCTTGGCACAAGTGTTCGTATTATGTTATAGATTACCGACGTCAATGGAACAGTTCAAAAGGACACTTTCGTGGCCTATCGCTCAGCGTGTAGTAACATACAGTGACTACACGCGCACCCTCTTAATTAATTGTCCCAAATTAATTACTCTGTTCCTCACAGACTTAAAACAGAAGGTTAAAGAATTCTATCTTCTGCTACCACAGATCTCATAAGTTGATCCACTTGCTTCGCATAGTGCATAAAGAACGCCTTGGATGACTACCAGCCGGTGTGCAAACAAGGATGTTCAAAGTCCATATAAATAAAGAAATTTTATGGAGGAGGCAACTTTCCTCGGATCATGACTAATGGGTGTACTTTCTGGATCCGTTATGCGAATAACACGGGTGAATTTCGCCCTTGGTTATAGATAACTTTGAACCCAGGGTTTCTCTTCTGAACAGCTGTCCTCCTACAAAGTCTGAAGTTCTATGAAGATAGACCTTTAGGCACTCCACTGGACATAGAGATGCATCTTCCTCCAGAGGGCAGATTCTCTAGGGACCCCACCTTTTGGTGGGTAGCTTGTTCCTGGTAAGAAACGTTGGGTCTGGAAATAGAATCAGTTCTCCCTCCAAGAACTGGACGTGGCCTTCCTATGTAGAGAGAGCCACTGTTCACTAACTCTGGCCCCCAAGGCAAGTACAAACAGAAATATGACTTAAATTTAAAACCTTTTAAGCCCATTGCTCATTGTTCATTATTTATACACAATGAGGAATCATATCTAATGACCAAGTAAATAGTCTTTTGAAGCGCTGAAGGGCTAGTTCATTAAGAACGTCGTTAGAAAGGTTGACCTGTAAGGTATATGGTATCTGATTTGTCTAGGCAGGCTTGAACAATAGAATTGTGTAGGCTGCTAAACCTTGCTCATGAAGGAGAATGAAGAATGATAAATAGGAATCTGTCAGGATTTCTTTCAGTTTCTTCACCTTGACAAAGGATAGCTATTTCTTCCCTGAAGCCTCATAATGTCTTCGAGTTTCCTCCAATAGTGTAAACCGACTTTTAAACACCGAATATTTTTCTCATCGTTAAGGAGAGAAAATCATGAGATGTAGGTTCTGTGTTTTCTGTGATGGAGTGAAGACAGTCGACTTCTGTACTCGCTGAGACAGGAATGGATCCGGTAGCGGAACAAATTTTAATCGTAGTTCCAATGCCAGAGGGAACCACACGCTATTTGGCCACTTGTGGGCCACTATTGCAACTTTCCCTTTGAAGGATCTCAGCATATCGAGGACCTTCAAAAGGAGGTGTGGGGAGGGAACAGATAGATACAGGACCATCTGATCCAGCCCAGGTACATAGCGTCCACTGCCTCCGCTAACGGATCCTTGTAAGGGGACATGTAACGAACTATTTTCTTGTTGTCTTTCGTCGCAAAGAGGCCTATCTGTAGCTCTGGGACTTGACTCGAGATGAAGGAGAATGATCCTGCGTCAAGGGACCATTCTGACTTTATAGGTGTATACCTAGATAGAGCGTCCGCTGTCACATTGCGGAACTCTTGAATGTGAACTGCTGACAGGTGCCATTTCTTCGCGTTTGATTCATATTTTCTCCAGCCTCCTGTTGCATCCTTAAGCTGTGCTCTTGGCACTGGATCTGTTATCGAAGCAAACTGTAGAGAGCCCAGCACTCTCTCCTGTTCGCGTCTTGATGTCCGTTTGGATTTCAATAGTCTCTTGACAGATCCTGCTATTTCTTTCGTCTTCTTACTAGGAATGGAAAGCCGATATGACTCCAAATTCCAGTGGATTCCCAACCACCGAAATTTTTGAGCTAGAGAAAGACGCGACTTTTTGATGTTGATCTTGAATCCCAGATGTTCCAGGAACTGGATCACTATCTTAGAAGCTTGCATGCATACTATCCTCGATGCTGCCCACACCAGCCAGTCGTCCGAGTAGGCCACTACTTGGACCCCTTTTAGGCGTAACTGATGGACAGCTGCGTTCGCGAGCTTCGTGAAAATCTTTGGGGCTATTTTTTAGCCCGAAAGGCATGATTCTGAAGGTGTAAAGTTATCAAAGTAACTTGAAGCCTAGGTAGGGGGAGAGGTGACAAATAATTGGAACGTCAAACAAGTCTATAGACGCAGCATATGCCCAGAATGATTCTGAGTTTTTCTGAGTCCTCCTTTGGAACACAAAACAGCCTTTCTTGGAATTTGATGGACTTAGACTTCTGGATTACTCTTTTGACTAAGAGCTTTCGGACATATTCTTCCAGAGCGGGGGTTGAGTGTTGGAAGAATTGAGTAAATTGAGGTGGAGGACTGCTCCAGCTCCAACCTAGTCCATTCTTATTTAGGCTGTGGGCCCAGGGATCGAAGGTCCAGCAATCCCTAAAAAGCTGTAATCTCCCTCCTACTGGAAGTATCTACTACTGCTGTTGTGGACCTGAGGCCTTGCCTCCTTGACCGCGTCCTCCCCTCTATCCCCTTCCTCTTGAAGGGTGTCTAGAAGAACCTCTGCCTTTCGGAGGCTGGGTTAAGAACTGGCGACAGTGTCGCCGTTTGTTGAGGTACCAGCTGGTACGTGGTTGGAGGTTGTGCCACCGTCTGAGGCACCGCGGTCACAGGAAGTTGTTGTTGATGTTGCTGTCAGTAGGGTTTAGCCGGCCGAGAGGATGGCCTAGGCCTTTTGTCTACTACCTCTTTAACCACTTCATTAGGAAAGAGGTCTTTACCCCAAATACGAGAGGAGATCAGTTTCCTCGGTTCATGCCTCACCGCAACCGAGGTGAACACGAACTCTCTACAAGCTCTCCTAGCTTTGACTGTGGCCAGATGGGTTTTGGCCACAACCATGAACATGTCCTGGTTCTTGGGGTCACTTGCCATCGTTTCTAGTGTTGTTTGCAACGAGATCGATGCCGCAAGTCTTTCCTTTGTCTCTTGTTCTCTACGCAAGAGAGCCTCCGACTGTTTTGGAAGCGCCTCACCGAACTGGCGTTCAGCAATATCAGCTTCTAGTTTCCCGATTGAGAATGTAAGGTGTACGTCCTTCCAGTCTTCTTGGTCCAAGGGCAAGGTCAGAGATAACGGCTTGCACTCCTCCAAGGAGGGGCATGGTTTCCCTGCCTCCACCGCATTTAAGGCAGCCTTATATCCCTTTTCCAAGAAGGGAAAGGCTCTGGTAGGAGAGGCCACAAAGAAAGGAAGCTTCTACTCAAGGCGGGCACCTTTGAGTTAGTGAAGCCTTCTCTTTCATCGAGCTCGATAGTAACGTCTTAGCTTTACTATGGTAAAAAACTATGACCTCCTTCGGCTCCGTCTCCTCCTTTAAGGCTGGCTCCTTCCTAAGACAGGCATAGCAGTCCGGATAAAAATCTTTGTTGGGCCAAAATTCCACTTTTTCCAGGGGAATTGCTCCCAACTTTTCTGAGATCACGATCTCCCCGGTTGTCACTGGTATGTGTTCGGCATACCTCCAAGGATTGGTATTCGAGCACAAGGGAAGATTCTTCACGGTGAGCCGCTTCGTGGGCCCATGTGATACTGCAAGTCTACGTAAATCCAGTTTCATTGCAGCTTCCTTCTCATCATTATTCCTTTGAATTTGTTGGATCAACTCAACAATGGAAGAAAGAGTCCTTCCCAGTTCATCTGGGATAGCAGACGATGTAGAAGGAACCGGTTCTGGGTCCGGAACCGATGTAACCGACACTTCGTTGATTTCTTGCTCTTCTACTTGAGGAGTCTGAAACAGCTCCTTCTCCTGACCTTCTCCTAGAAGGTCCTTCTCAGTAGAATCCGACACCTTCGACATCCTATCGTCCACTTGGATGTCATGAAGGGCAGCTGAGACCTCAGAATCTACCGGATTCAGGGCAATTGCTATCTCCACCTGAGGCTGGGAGATGGTTGCATCAGCCGATGCTTTAGGGAAAAGGTAGGCCCTCATCTTCTCATTTGGAAGGTAAGGACCTGAGGTGTTTTTCTGAAAACCCCTCACCAAGGATTGTAACGTTTCCGTGGCATCATCCCTTGACTTCGTTGACTTAGGGTTGTCAAAAGCCTCGGTAATCAGGTTAGAACAAACTGTACAAACCTGAGCGTCCCAATAGCGTAGAACACCTCTGGAGGCTGTGCATGCTGCGTGCCTCCTGCAATAATGATGTCCACAGAAGTTTTTACTGCGGACATTACAGAACACACTCCCGCACTTCGGATGGTCCTCCTGTAAAGAGTAGAAAAATCCATGAGTATCAAGTGAAAGCTTTCCACTTATATTGAAACATTTAGCTTATATAGAAAAGCTATAAAAGAAAGAAGGAAAGACACATACTTGTATTTCCTTTTCAGTCAATTGCTGTATCCTCCCAAAATATTAAAACTAAGGTTAATTCTATACTAGAATACCTTATTTAATTTCCTAAACGGAAATTTAATGTTTAGTTTTAATATACGGGATTGAAAGAATACTGAAAGAACTCACTTTCTATATAAAGTACGGTCTCAACAAAAGGCTGTACAAGATAACATTAAGTATGATGAAGAACATTAGTGTTATCACAAACTCTGTACAGCAGGTTCTACTAATGCAGTGTGTACTACACTACGAATATATCAACTACTGTACATCGCATGTTGCCTACCCCTTTATAGGCGGCAGCCCACTGATTCGCGACTGTGTGCCGGCCGGCAATCATTGCCAGCCGACGGCTGAAAACACTAAAACCCGGCTGCCGGCCGCTAATCGTAGTGGCCAGGGAATTCGGGCTGTGATTCCACTGCCGGCTGGCAGAGGTAATAAAACCATGCCGCCGACAGTAGCCAAGAATCAGAGAACCTCTACCTTCCCGGCTGTCGGCTGTCAAGCCGGCAGCCGGGATAGGGGTGCAACACAATAGTCAGAGAAAAAGTATGGATGTAAGGTTATAGGGCGGCATGCCATACGACCTTCCATCCGGAAAGAGTGAACTTATGGAAGGGGAGAATGTAACATTCAGGCTTCCAAAGAATCCATAGTCTGCTGGGCTCTACCGACGGACATGGAAGGGAGACCAAGGGAGGTCTGGGGTTCACTCTGCAAAGAATAGAGGGTCTCTGCCGGCCGACACGTAGTGCCAGCCGGCAGAGAGCTGAGCCTGTCCTCCATCCTAACCTATACTAGGTACGGAAGTAGAAATACAGCTAAAAGAAAATTAAAGAAAGAGAGGTGGGGAAGGGATAAGGGTCCTATAGACTTCGTTCTAGCAGGAGACACACTCAGCCGTTAGGGAAGCTCATCCTAACCAAGAGTTGTCTATCAGGGAGGAAGATTGGCAATACTTGCTAACCTCCTCCCAACCAGTACAAAGTTAGGTGAAGTTATTTCGCCGAGCAACAGAGAAAACTCATTCTCCAGCCCGAGAAAAACAACACAGGACAGTCTGCTAGGCCTCTAGAGGAAGGAATCATCTCGTACAGAATCCTTCCAACATGGACTAGGGAAGCAAAGCTTCCTGTGTCCGCCCCTAACCTAGCAAAGGAGACTCTTTCTCTATGCTAGGAAGAAGCACACCACAGACTAGAAACTCTGATGTTCTGCCATAACCCAAAAAACCAGTCACTCTGGTTATCAGGTCAGGACAGACATATCCTAGAATAGTTATACCTGAATTATTATACAGATAGAACCACTAGGATTAAGCTGAAGGCTTACAGAGGGAGAGAGGGATTGAACTTAGCCTCCGGAGGAGAAAAAGAACAATCGGGGATGTGCGAAAGTATACTACTGTACCTAGAATACTAGACTAGGTAAGATGATAATCGATTACCTAAATCACCGAAACTCTCTCGTATACAATCATGGAAAAAACATTCAACAATATCTTACATGTATAAAATATTTGCCTATAGCTTCAATAAAATAACACTCGGAAAAACTTATACCATGCATGAAAGTACTAGTGCCAGACGTCTGGGCTACGAGCCTCACGAAAGGCAGGATCGGTACCTCGACCCGTGTCGTATTCACTGAGCTAACACTGACCGAACAATATAAGCATTTCTAGAGTAGCTAAATAGCAAAATTATTAAAGCGTAACAAACCAGGAACGTCACTCTAGCTATCTAACTGACCCGTAAGAGCGAGCGATAGCATCCAGGATGCCTCCAGTAGGCAACAGCTCTTGTTTACGTTAAAATCACTTTTGATTTAATTCAAAACGGCAAGAGCCTATATTTATACATAGTAAAGATAATACTCAACTTCCTAGAGGCAGAACAGGCCGGAAAAGAAATCAAAATGTTGAATTAAATCCAAAATAACGAGAGAACACAAGGAAAACACCGAGTAGTTGATCTACACGAAAAGGAATAAAGAGAGCGCTACCGCCTTCATCAGATACACAATGGAAACGGAATAGAAGAGATGCCTTATGAGCGGCTCTCTTTTCATTCTCGTTTCAGATTCTTGTCACTATTCCCGGCTCGAAGTGTTAATACTGTTCGCTCCGGGAGTTAGAATTCTGGATACCTTACGGTAAAATTCTCTAGGAATTTCACTGTAGTCAAATATACCCTAGAAAGCTACCTTATAGGAACTTCCATCAGGACGACATGGCCTAAGCCCAAATATATATATATATATATGTATATATATATATATATATATATATATATATATATATATATATATATATATATATATATATATATATAATATATACATATATATATAAGTACATGTATATATATATATATATATATATATATATATATATATATATATATATATATATATATATATATATATATATATATATATATATATTTATATTTATATTTATATTCATAGATAATATATATATATATATATATATATATATATATATATATATATATATATATATATATATATATATATTTATATATATATATATATATATATATATATATATATATATATATATATATATATATATATATATATATATATATATATATATATATATATATATATACATACATACATACATAAATACATATATATATATATATATATATATATATATATATATATATATATATATATATATATATATATATATATATATATATATATATATACACATGTAGATATATATATATATATATATATATATATATATATATATATGTATATATTTATATTTTTGGGCTCAAGCCATGTCGTCCTGATGGAAGTTCCTATAGGGTAGCTTCCTAGGGTATATTACAACTACGGCGATATTCCCAGAGAATTTACCTTAAGGTACCAGAATTCTAACTCCTGGAGCGAGTATCCCTCGTGAAAGGGATATCGCGACATATCAGAGGACGTATTCTAGACACGTCACATGGCAATCTACGACCTGAACAGAGATTCGTCTCGTAGGAGGGAGATTGACGAGATACGAATTCGGGAAAGAAAAAGGGGAGCCGCTCCCAAGGCTTCCCTATCCCCCGATTCGTATGCGTGCCTGGCGCCAATCCTGGCGCCATCTGTATTCCTTTTTGCGTAGCTTAACAATTCGGTGTTTTTTCCTGTTTTTCTCGCAAATCTTGGATTTATTCAGCTTTTCATGGCTTCTTCGTCTTCGTTGACCTCGGATAAGTTGAGTATAGTGTCTGTTATGTATAAATGTAGGCTCTTGGTAAAATTTTGAGTGATTAATAGGATTAATCTTTGATACAAGAGCCGTAGCCTACCAGAGGTGTCCTGGACACTGTCACTCGCTAGGTATAAATTAGTTAGTCAGAGTGACATTCCTGGTTGTTTTGCTTAATAAATTTTAGCTATTTAGCTTTACATAGGATTTCCTTTCGTGCTTAGTATTATTTGGCGAAGTATTCGCCATTCTGGCCTACGCTAGGCCATGTAGCCTAGTCGTTTGGTCCTAGTACTTAATGCATGATTTTGGTTTTTCCGAGTGTAATTAAAATTTTATTGAAGCTTTAGGCTATATTTTATACATTTTAGACTGTGTGGAATATTTCCAAGATTGTATACGTGAGAGTTTCGGTGAATTAGGTAATCGATTCTCTTGGTGCCTAGGCTAATTGCTTATGGAGCCTTAGTATACTTTATTATACTCCCCGGTTGCTTTCTTTTCTTCGGAGAAGGTATGCAATCCCTTTCCCTCTGTTTAAGCCTTGGGCTTATCCCTAAGTGGTTTTTTCCGAATTTATTTTCGATAAAACTATACTAGGGTGTTACTGTACCTTCCTATTCCAGCAAAGTCTGGTTCAAAGAGGGACAGAACAACAGAGTTTTTAGTCTGAGTCCGTGTTTTCTGGCTTGGGGCAGAGTCTCCCTCGCTGACCTAACACTTACAAAGGGAGCTTAGCTCCCTTAGGTCAATACCGAAGGTTTCTGTAAGTTATGATTCCTTCTTTTGTGATCGACCAGACTAAGTCCTGTTGCTGTTCTCGGGGGAGGATAAAATCTTCCCTTGGGAATAGCAACGCCTTCCTTGCTTTGGTGCTCTGGAAGCTGGCAGGTATTATACTACTGTGCTGGCCCTTTCCCTTAGATCTCCCTTAGGCTAAGACAAAGTTCTTGGCTGCGGGTGATCTGTCACTAAAGCAAGGTTGGCAGGACCCTCTTGTCCCTTCCCCCTCTATCTCCGTAATGGCCTAGCCATTACTGTACTGTACCTTGCCGGCCGGCAGAGCTGGCCGGCAGGGGTATTACTGTACTGTATGTCATTCTACTTCTGGACCTAGTATAGGTTGGGATGTGGAATTGACTAAGCCCATTGCCGGCCGGCAGAGATACTGGACGGCAAGGGTCTTATGTTTTCGAGTGCTGCCCGGACCTCTCTTGGTCCCTCATCCATGCCTGCCGGCAGAGCCGGACGGCATTGGTAAAGGAAGCCTGAATTAAGTTTCTCCCCTTCCTTATATGCACTCTTTCGGTTGCCAGGCTTGGGGGTTGTGTACACTCTTATCCCGGCATCCATTCTATTTTCTTCTAGTGCTGTACCTGTCCCGGCTGCCGGCCTATGAGGCCGGCTGCCGGCCTATGAGGCCGGCAGCCGGGCAGGTGTAGTCTTCTGGTTCCTTTGCTGCCGGCTGGCATCGGTCTTGTACCTTTGCCGGCCGGCTTATGTCAGTCCTTGTCTGCCGGTCACCAAGAGTGTGGCCGGCAGCTGGGTACTACCTTGTGTAGTTGCTGGCCGGCAATCATTGCCGGCCAACACTGGCTGTTGCTGGCCGGCAGCTGCTGCCGCCGGCACAGGCATTTGAACCAGAGGGCTGCCGCCCTATAGCTGTTAAGTAGTATACTTTAAAGCTAATAGTGGTGTGTGCCGGCCGGCAAAGGCAGGCCGGCACATATCCTCCTATACTGTACTAGTATTCTTCTGTATAGCATATACAGTAAGAAGAAAACTATAGTAAAAGTTTAGGTACAGCACTGTATCTTCTAACACTATTGTGTTTTCTTGCACAGCCCTTTGCTGTTGCCCTCAGACAGGAAGCAGAGTTCTTCCCCGTCTATTATCCAGGATTTTAAAATCATTGCCTAGGTGTGAGCTCCACCTGTTTCCTCTGGAAACCTTGCATTGGTTACTCTAGTAGAGATAAACCATTTTGATTTTATTATCTGGAAGGCTGCAACAATGGGTTGTGAGGGAAACACTAGTGTGTGTCTTTCCTTTATGAATTGTTATGCTATACTATGCATATCCAGTGATACATAGTTCACTTGATACTCATGGAAATTTCTTCTCTTTACAGGAGGACCCTCCGAAGTGCGGAAATGTTTTCTGCAATGTCCGCAGCAAGAACCTCTGCGGACATGAGTGTTGTAGGAGACACGCAGCATGCGCTGTCTCCAAGGATGATCTCCAGTATTGGGACCCTCAGGTATGTACTGTATGCACTAACCTGATTACTGAGGCTTTTGATTCCCCTAGAACGGCGGAATCAAGGGATATAGCTAGGGAAAAGCTTCGTACTTGGGTAAGGGGCTTCAAGAAGAACACCTCTGGACCTTATCTTCCAAGTGAGAAGATGAGGGCGTATCTTTTTCCCCAGGCATCAGCTGAGGCAGTGATTCCCCAGCCTCAAGAGGAGATCCCTCAAGATGAAGTCCAGGTGGACGAGGAAGTCGCAGATGCGATGCAAGACATCCAGTTGTGTGACAGGATGTCTGACCTGGACGAACGTTTGGAAGAAGACCTCCTGGCAGAAGGCCAGGATCAAGTTCAAACCCCGGATGTCGTAGAGGATGAGGTCGACGAGGTGTCGGCTACTCCGGTTCAGATGCCGGAGCCTATCCCCTCAACATCGGCTGGTCTCCCAGTAGAACTGGGACAGGCCCTCTCTTCGATTGTTGGAATGATCCAACAAATGCAGAAGGAGAATCAGGAGAAGGCGGCTGCAATGGAACTGCGTATGCAGTCCCTGGCAGAATCACATGGGCCCCGGAAAAGGCTCAATGTGAAAGACCTTCCCATATGCTCAGATGCTAACCCATGGAGGTATGCTGAGCACATGCCGATGACGACTGGAAAGATCGTCATCTCGGATAAGTTGGGTTCAGTTCCCCTAGAGGAGGTAGAATTCTGGCCCAGCAAGGCATCATATCCGGACTGCTATGTCCGGCTGAGAAAAGAACCAGCTTCAAGGGAGGAGACAGAGCCGAAGGAGGTCATTATTATGGACCACACTAAGGCTCAAGCCCTACTTTCATCCTCGATGAAAGAGAGGGGCTTCTTGAATTCGAAGGTAGCTGCATTGAGCAAGAAGCTCCCTTCGTTTGTGTCCTCTCCTGATAGAGCCTTCCCCTTTTTACAGAAAGGGTTTGCGGCTGTCCTAAAGGCAGTCGAGGCCGGCAAGCCTTGCCCCTCCCTGGAGGAGTGTAAACCCTTGTCGCTGGCTCTACCTATGGACCACAAGGACTGGAAGGATGTCCATCTGACATTCTCAGTAGGAAAGTTGGAGGCTGATATTGCCGGACGGCAATTCGGCGAGGACCTCCCCAAGCTGTCCGAATCTCTTTTACGAAGAGAGTTCGAGACAAAAGAAAGACTGGCTGCCTCAATGTCTCATCAGACTACTCTCGAGACGATGGCAAGTGACCCCAAGGACCATGAAATGTTCATGGTAGTGGCTAAGTCTCACCTAGCCACAGTGACGAAGGACCTTTATAGCTTCGTCAAGGCAAGGAGAGCTTGCAGGGAGTTCGTGTTCACCGGGGCTTCGGTGAGACACGAGCCAAGGAAGTTAATCTCCTCCAACATTTGGGGAAAAGACCTTTTCCCTACCGATGTGGTCAAAGAGGTTGTTGATAAGGCCGCCGTGGAGAATAGAAACCTTCTCCAGAAGTGGGGCCTGTCTATCAAAAGAAAATCTTCCCCGGATGAGGGTCCTCAACCAAAGAGGAAGAATATGAAGACTAGGCTACCATTTCGGCCAGCCAAGCCTTATAGACAGCAACAGCAACTGCAATTGCCTTTGCCTCCAGTGCCCCAGATGGTGGCACAAACCCCGACTGCCTTTCAGTGGGTACCCCAGGCTGTGCCAGGTCAGTCAACCACATTCGCCCCAACGTTCGAAGGACAGTCTTCTTCCTTTCGTGCAAAACCTAGAGGAGCAGCCAGAGGCTCGTCTAGGCGCCCCTCAAGGGGAAGGGGATTCAGAGGTGGTCGTGGTCAGGGAGGCAAGACCTCAGGACGGCAGTCCAAGTGAAATGATACCGGTAGGAGGGAGACTGATGAAATTTTGAGATCGCTGGACCTTCGATCCCTGGGCCCAAAGCCTACTCAAGAATGGACTGGGTTGGAGCTGGTACAGCACTCCACCCCCATGCCTTCGGTTTTTCCAACACTCCACCCCCATTTTGGAGGAGTACGTTCAAGAACTGTTGGAGAAAAATGTGATCCGAAAGGTGAAGTCCATCAAATTCCAAGGGAGGCTGTTTTGTGTTCCCAAGAAAGACTCGGAAAAGCTCAGAGTCATTCTGGACTTGTCACCACTCAACAAGTTCATAGTGAATTGCAAATTCAAGATGCTAACACTGCAACACATAAGGACCTTACTGCCCAAGAGGGCATACTCAGTCTCTATAGACTTGTCAGACGCCTATTGGCACATTCCAATCAGCCGTCGACTCTCCCCCTACCTAGGGTTCAGGCTACAACGGAAACTGTACGCCTTCAGAGCCATGCCATTCGGGCTAAACATAGCCCCAAGGATTTTCACGAGGCTTGCGAGCGCAGCTCTCAAACAATTACGCCTAAAGGGAATTCAGGTAGTAGCCTACCTGGACGACTGGCTGGTGTGGGCAGCATCCGAGACCGAATGCTTGCAAGCTTCCAGTCAGGTGATCCAGTTCCTAGAGTACCTAGGCTTCAAGATCAACAAGAAAAAGTCTCGACTTTCTCCATCCCAAAAGTTCCAGTGGCTGGGAATCCACTGGGACCTCTTGTCACACAGTTTCTCCATCCCAATGAAGAAAAGGAAGGAGATAGCGGGCTCTGTCAAGAGACTTCTAGATTCCGAAAGGATATCAAGACGCGAACAGGAGATGGTACTAGGCTCTCTCCATTTTGCTTCAGTGACAGACCCAGTGCTAAGAGCACAGCTAAAGGATGCAACCGGAGTTTGGAGAAGGTATGCATCAAACGCGCGAAGAGACCTGAGAAGACCAGTGCCGCCTCGGCTACGTACTCTTCTCAGACCTTGGTCCCAAGCCAGACATCTAAAGAAGTCGGTTCTTCTTCAGCCACCTCCCCCGTCGATGACGATTCACTCAGACGCCTCAAAGGAGGGATGGGGAGGTCACTCTCATCGGAAAAAAGTCCAGGGGACTTGGTCCAAGCTATTCAGGACCTTTCATATAAACTTTCTAGAAGCTATGGCAGTGCTCCTTACCTTAAAGAAAGTCTCCCCGCGTCAGTCGATCCACATAAGATTGGTGACAGACAGCGAGGTGGTTGTGAGATGCTTGAATCGACAAGGGTCGAGGTCACCACCTCTCAACCAAGTGATGTTAGCCATTTTCCGATTGGCGGAAAAGAAGAAGTGGTACCTGTCGGCAGTTCACCTTCAAGGAGTCCGCAATGTGACAGCGGACGCTCTATCCAGGTTCACACCGATAGAGTCGGAATGGTCCTTAGACGCAGGATCATTTTCCTTCATTCTGAATCAAGTCCCAGAACTGCAAATAGACCTCTTTGCGACGAAAGACAACAAGAAGTTGCCCCTGTACGTGTCCCCGTACGAGGACCCCTTAGCGGAAGCAGTGGACGCAATGTCCCTCGACTGGAACAGATGGTCCAGGATTTATCTGTTCCCTCCTCACAACCTTCTGTTGAGGGTCCTCAACAAACTGAGATCCTTCAAGGGGGTAGCGACAATAGTGGCCCACAAGTGGCCGAACAGTATGTGGTTCCCCTTGGCGTTGGAACTACAGATGAAGTTCGTGCCGCTACCACATCCAGTTCTGACCCAGCGAGTCCAGAAGTCGACTGTCTGCGCTTCATTACAGAAAACCCAGACCCTGCAGCTCATGATTTTCTCGCCCTAGCGGTGAGAAAGCGCTTCGGGATTTCGAAAGCCAGAATAGACTTCCTAGAGGAATACAAGTGCAAATCGACTAGAAGGCAATATGAGTCATCTTGGAGGAAATAGGTGGCCTTTGTAAAGGCAAAGAATCCGCAGGAGATCTCAACAGATTTCTGCTTATCTTTCTTCATCCACCTCCATGGCCAAGGATTGGCAGCTAACACGATTTCAGTGTGTAAATCGGCTTTGATGAGACCCATTTTATTTGCCTTCCAGATCGACCTAGGTAACGAGATCTTTAATAAAGTTCCGAAAGCCTGCGCTAGGCTCAGACCTTCAGCACCTCCAAAGCCCATCTCATGGTCTTTAGACAAAGTTCTTCATTTCGCCTCCTTGTTGAGCAATGAAGAATGTGCGTTAAAGGATTTGACGCAAAAAGTTATTTTCCTATTTGCACTCGCGTCCGGGGCCAGGGTTAGTGAGATCGTAGCCCTCTCGAGAGAGGCAGGTCGTGTTCAGTTCCTGGATGGGGGGGAGCTGAACCTGTTTCCGGATCCTACGTTTCTCGCCAAGAATGAGTTACCCACCAACAGGTGGGGTCCCTGGAGAATCTGCCCTCTGAAAGAAGATGCATCTCTATGTCCAGTAGAATGCCTAAAGGTCTAT
>NC_090736.1:99629087-99631587 GCF_036898095.1 Palaemon carinicauda
TTGAGCACTGTTTTTCATTAGCTTTTTCCAAAAACCTTTTAGTGGTGTTCATTACTCTCTTTAAGGGATTTAGTAATTAGACATGGTATTGATCTTTTTAACCCTGGGTAAGTTATCAGGCCCCAAATTTGGAGCCAGGCGCAGGCGCAAAGCAATTTTTCCCAGGTTTCATCTTGTTGCTTTGTCTGTGGCGTCGTTCTCAAGGTGCGCCGCTTAAGACTTTGCTATGATATACCAGGGATAGGACGCACAAGTCGGAGCTTCAGAGACTCGCAGAGATGTCGCAGGTCAAATTTTTTGGGGTCTCAGTTTTGGCACCACACTACTAAACTGTATTGAAATTTCAATTTCGTATGCTTTTACATTTTGCTTAAATATCTCAGAGTGATATTAATGAAAGTTAAAGAGATATTCACTGAACATTGGTGAATAGTGTCGCTATGTTGTGATGTTGCCATCTTTGTGTTAGGCTGCCGGATGTTCAAGTATATAGGGGAAAACTAAAAAAAAAAAAAAAAAATCCAACTTTTCATGTTGGCAAAATGCAGAAGAAATTCCCTTCTGAGAAAAGACATGACGAGATTTTGGAATCTCTCAGTGATTTTAATAATATTAAGTGTGCTGATGACACGTGTTTTTATCAGAAATATGGTGACGTGCCCCAGGTGGACACCATTGACCAGAGAATTGTAAGCAATTTTTCCCACTCAGCACTCTCCTATTCGACCCCATATACAGTAGCACCTCTTAGGAAAGTGAGCCTCCATTTAACCTTTCTTCTAATTTTTCAAAGCAAGAAGAGGATACAATTCCCTTTGAAGAAGATTAAGATGCCTGTACCATGCGACGATTGTGACGACAACGATGTAGATGTCCCTTCCATGACCTTGACCCCCTTCAGGAGCCCGTCAGGGAAGGTCCCCCATCTCCACCAGTGTGCCATCAATCAGTGCTACTAGAGTGTTGCCACCCAAGTGCCTTTTTCAAGTGCCACCCCAGTGCCTTTTTCAAGTGCTACCCCACTGCCTTCAACAAGTGCTACCCCAGTGCCTTCAACAAGTGCTACCACAGTGCCTTCATCAAGTGCCACGCGAGTGCCCATTTTCACCCCTGTCACAGATTTGGTGTTTTTCCACGTAGGGCATTGGAAATTGGCATGAATGCTGCCATGCCATTAAACTTTATTATGCAGTTGGCCAAAGTTGATTATGTAGAATGTAAATATTTTATACAGTATATTTTTTATATATTTATACTTTTATATACTTATTTTTGTAAATTGTCCAAATTAAATATTTAAAATGATTGGTTTTTAATTTACTCATCACATGATATTGAAGAATGAATATTGTTAAATAAGAAACTTTAGGATTTGAAATACATTTATTAATAAGTAAGTTATATGGTCTGAAAGTTGAGGTCTAATTTATGGTACCACATTGGTTATGGCGTACCCGCTTTGGAACTTGACCAACCCAGGATTAAACACAGGAACATCCACAAGTACACTCTACATAGACTTCACTGTGTGGCAATTATAAAAATAAAAATGACCCCATTACCATTAATCAAGAGAGAAGGAGGACTCTGAGAAATGGAAGAAATTATAGAGGTGTGGATATTGGTAGTGATCACCAGTTCCTCATTGCCACACTGAAATTAAAACTGAAAGCACCCAACAGAAATGTATATAGAGCATATAGGTTTGATACAACTAAATCTTTAGAAGAAAAGCACAGATAAATATTTGCAATTGAATGTAGGAGTTGATTTGTAGTCTTCGAGACTTAAGGAGACGAAGAGCAGACAATTAGTGAAGAATGGTGTGATATTGAGAAGGTATATCGGTCAGTTGGTAGTGAAGTCTTGGGATGCGCAGTAACAAAGAAAAAGCGATGGATATGAAATGATATTTGGGATTTTATAAAAAGGAGACAAAAACAGGAATGGATTTCTGAAAGATTTTGAGGAAGTAATGAAAACTGTAAGGTAGAGTATGCTAAGTATTTCAGTAATGATAGTGAGGTCAAAGGATCACTAGGAATGACTGGAGCGAATATTTAGACAGTGAAGCAGATGTGGCTGATAAAGCTAAAAATTCAGGCAGTGGCTATGGTGTAATAATTGCTCGTAGAATTATTAATGAAATCTCTATGGGGGTGAAGAAGAAGAACCATATATCCATTTAAAAGAGAGATGGATCTTTTATGACAACATGGGATGAGGAATGACAATTTTAGTGATGTTATGAATTGGAGATATGATGGAAATAATTTGATTGATATATCTGAAGCTGATGAATACCATATATATATATATATATATATATATATATATATATATATATATATATATATATATATATATATATATATATATATATATATATATGAATACATATATATGCATACTCAAAACACTTATGAGATGGAAAGCCCTGAGATATGATGGAGTAACTGCTGAGATGATACTGGCCGAAAGTGAAGTGACTCCCAGAGTA
>NC_090736.1:99639087-99656587 GCF_036898095.1 Palaemon carinicauda
TCTCCAGTGCACAAACTTATTACGTTTAGACTGCCCCTAAAGAAACAAGCAGTGGTGAATAAACTAAACTTTAGAAATTAATCAAACTTCTCACCTTGTGTATTTATTGGAAAAGTACCAATGAAAATAAACATGCCATAAAGATTCCCTATGATCATATCAACCAACGTTAGTTGGGCTCTGCGTGTTGACTGCCTTATGACCATGTACAGTATAATAGTCCTCGTAAAAGTGAATATCATACCATTTAACGGCTGCTGGAAAAGACTTTAATCGTTAAAGACCGATCTCCCTTATATAACTCAGCGACTATAGAAAAAGAGGGATAGGCGTAAAGAAAGAAAGTGGAATTGGTTAAAAAAATATAATTTCATAGGAAGAATACAAAAATGCAATCTCCTGATATAAATACCTACAATGACAAAAAACAATAGTAGAGAAGAAAGCTCCGTGAAGCAGTAACATACATAAGTAAGTAATAACGTGTCCTAACTGTTAAAATTGGGAATATTATTTTTACAAAAGGCTACTAAAGGCATTGGTGAACAGGACCTAGCAAATAATTTTATGGATTAAACAAAAGAAAATAAAAAACAACTTGTTCATTCAAAAATATTCCACACCAGAATAGTGTTATACCAGATGTACAAGCATAATTCACGATATTCAATTATATAACACAAGACTATTTCACCAGCATTATCAAGGGAGCGAAAAAAAAAAAAAAAAAAAAAACATATAGCCTACGTTCAATGGTATGACAATATCTGAAGTAACTGCACACAAACGTTTCTGGTGTAGTTGGTATAATTATCATAATAGCAAATATAATCATGGATGAGTGTACGTTTACCAAATCTGAGAAGATTGCTATAGTTACACCAGTTTTGAAAAGCTCTGAAGATTATCAGGAATTAAGGCCAAAGCGCTATGGATTGTCAGATTCTTTATTCTTTATCTAAATAGTTCTAAAATACATAGCTCCTGAAATAAAATAATTAGTTACTTATAAAAAAAGAAGGTTGGTCAGACAGCCAGTCTGCTAAAAGAAATTCATATTCCACGGTCACTGCTATCGTTTAATAATAATAATAATAATAATAATAATAATAATAATAATAATAATAATAATAATAATATTATTATTATTATTATTATTATTATTATTATTATTATTATTATTATCATTATTATTATTATTATTATTATTATTGTTATTATAATCTAAGCTACAACCCTAGTTGGAAAAGAACGATGATATACACAAAGGGCCTTCAAAAGGGATAAATAGCCTCTTGAGAAAGGAAACAAGTAAATAACAAGGAAACAATTAACTTCAAGAGAAGTAATAAACAATCAAGAATTTATTTTCAAGAACAGCAACGTTAAATATATATATATATATATATATATATATATATATATATATATATATATATATATATATATATATATATATATATATATATATATATATATATATATATATATATATATATATGCAGGAAATGATGGATGAAAAAAATATAAGGTATTATATCATTTCTCGATCTTAGCGTTGCTTTTGATACAGTTTTTCATGAACTGCTCCTAAATTGAATAAGCTCCTTTGCTATTCAAAATCAAACTTTTGAATAGCGAAAAAAAACTTAGTTAACAGAGAATACTGTGTGCAAATTGGAAATTCTTATTCATGATATGAACAACCAAACAGAGGGTTACCTCAAGGAAGTGTATTGGAACCAATCCTATTCTGTATTTATACTTTACGTCTATCAGAAATACTACAAAGGCATGTAGTGAAACTATAACTATTTGCTGATTTTAGACGATTTTACTTTTCCATAAAAGATATAAACGACAGCACTGAAAATCTAAACCGATTTCTTGCCCGTATTAGGGAATGGATGCTGCCGAGCCTTTGAACACGCTTCCACGAGCATATACAATAAGCTCCTACTAGACATCTGGAAGACTCAAGCTATTAAGGGTTTCAAAATGAAACTGAAGATTTTTTTGTTCTCCAAGTGCGTCTATGGTGTGGATTTGCCAATAAACAAGCAATATACCCCATGATATGCTGAATGCTTTGGAATAATCATAACAAAATTACTATGAAGGACCTGTGGAGAGTACGGTTCTCAAGCTGTAAAGGACCAGAAAATTAACCCTTAAAGTAAAAGTGATTAAAATAATATCTCTTGCATGTATATTCAACATTCTACATATATCTAAGACAATCGTTGCATCAAGGAATTACATTATAAGTGAGATATAGTTTTATCATTGGTAGCTTAAAACATGTTTCATTTGATGAATCTACTAGAAATTATATATTTTATAATGCTTTATATCTTAGTGGTAACGCAATTCTTAGGCTCTAACAGAGATGTAAAATTAATGCAACTATTTTTATTAAAAGAAAAATAAGTTTATATACAAATAGTTATGAGAAAGAATCACAGAATTTAAAAAGAGCAAAACATGAGCTAGCAAGCTGAAGCAGGTTTATACTATCAGTGCATGGGAGAGTGACAATTTGAAGAAGTAATACCGTTATAGTATACGAGCATGTATGAAACACGTGCGGCACATTGGTGACCCCTAGAGAAAAATAGATGTAAAATAATACAACTTGCTCTTGAAAGGCACACTGTAGGCTGGTCATCTTGCAGGAGATACTCAGGTTTTGAAATGATCAATGGAGATCAAGTCTTCTTTGCCACGAATATTATCTAAGAAAGCCTTTGATGCGCAACGGATAACAAGGATAGGGCCCGTGTATGGGGCCATTAGCAGGTATTTTCCAGTGTTATAGTATAGGAAAACGCACATTGTCTGTGCAAATCTGTTTGTATATGTTGCTTTGCTTGAGGCTTATAGATCTGTTGGCAGGGAGTAAATTTTTCCACAACATGATGTAGTTACTGGAGATCGTCAGGATGCCATGCACCATTCCAGCAACCTAAAAATCCTGGTAATTTTCAGGAGTGGTCATTAATTGCAGGAGGACCCATGGAAGCTGAGTAAACCAGTTGGAGTCATTGCATCAGGAAATCAAAGCATCTTTGAGGGTACGATAAAAGCATTTGATCATTTCACTGGCTGCAGGGTATTATGCGGTTGCCTGATGTATGGTTCTGTCCAGGGTTATGCTAATGATGTTCACAATTGAGAGGTAAAGTAGTACCCCTATCAGAATTAGTATGTTCAGGGATACCAAATCTCATAATCCATCCTAAGGGTTATGTGGATGTACATGAGGTAGATGTTGCAGTTTGCATGGCTAACGAGTGGAGCAGTCAACGGTGTCCTTTTTATAAGATTTGGGGACATACTACATTGATGGGAATGTGGGAAAATGACTCTGAGGTTGAGGAAAAGTTCCCAGTCCAGAATCCGTGTTTCAATGTACTTTAGTAGCTTGGCATTACGTATAGGTGCAGATCCAATATATAGCATCCTTAGTAATGTTGGGCTGAATGAACTTTGTCTTCAGTAGCTGTAAAATGGATCAGCTTGAGGTATGTGATAAGGCATGAAGGAAATCCATGTACTGGCATCACAGAGGAGAGTGGAGCTCAAATCGTTGAAGACGACATCTTCCCAAAGGAGGTATGTAAAGGATATCCTGCATGCTTGCTACTCTGGATCTTTTCATAGGGCTTCTCCCAAGGGACTATAATCCAATTTGTTTTTGACAGGGTATTGGTAACATGATTAATTTTCATAGGGACATGTTGGAGAGTGCTGTTGTAATCAGCCACGGCAGAGCAATGTTGGTGTTGACAGGTAGACAATATATTAAACTGTTGATTGAAGGTGTTGACCAGAGTTATGTTATCCACGCGAATGACAAATGGCATAACTTTTAAGAAATGGTAGGAGGAATCATGAACTCTGAGTAAACCAGTTGGAATCATTGTATGGGGACATCAAAGCTGCTTTGATGGTACGATGGAAACATTCAATCATTTCATTGGCTGCTGGGTTTTATGCAGTTGCCTGATATATGGATATATCAAGGGTGATGCTAATGATGTTCACAATTGAGAGGTAAAGTGATACCCCTCTGAGAAATAGTATGTTCAGGTATACCAAATCTCACTATCCACCCTTAGAGTTAGGTGGATGTACATGAGGCAGATAGCACAGTTTGCATGGATAATGAGTGGAACAATTAATGGTGTCCTTTTGATATGGTTAGGAGACCTCCTACATTGATGAGAATGTGCGAAAATGACTCTGAGGATGAGGAAAGGTCCCCTCTCCTGAATATGCGTTTCAATGTACTTTTGTAGCTTGACCTTAAATATAGGCGCAGACCTAGTCTGTGGCATCCGTAGTAATGCTGGGATGAATTAACTTCATCTTCAGTAGCTGTAAAGCAAATCGACACGAGGTAGGTGATAAGCCATTGAGGAAATCCATGTACTGACATTACAGAGGAGAGTGGCGCTCAAATCAGTGAAGATGATATCTTCTCAAAGGAGGAATGTAAAGGATGTCCTGCATGCTTGGTACTCCGGATCTTTTCATTTAGCTGCTTCCAAGGGACTATAATCCAATTTGGCTCTTGACAGGGTATTGGTTACGGGATTCATTTTCCTACAGATATATAGGAGAGTGCTGTTGTATTCAGCCCCGGCAGAACAATGTCGGTGTTGACAGGCAGACAATATATTAAACTGTTGATTAAACCTATTTAACAGAGGTATGTTATCCACGCCAAAAATGAATGGTGTAACTTCAGACAAATGGCAGGAGTAGTTATGAAAGCTGAGTAAACCAGTTGGAGTCATTGTATAGGGACATAAAAGCTGCTTGATGGTACGATGAAAATATTCAATCATTTCATTGACTGCTGGGTTTTATGAAGTTGTCTGATATACCGTTGTCCAGGGTGATGATAATGATGTTCACAGTTGAGAGGTAAAGTGGTATCCATGTCAGAAATAATATGCTCAGGGATATCCAGTCTCACTATCCACCGTAAGAGTTAAGTGGATGTACATGAGGCAGATGTTGAATTTTGCATGGCCAACGAGTGGAGCAGTCAAAGTTGTCCTTATGTTAGGGTTAGGGGGCTAACTACATTGACGGGAATGTGGGGAAAATGACTCTGAGGTTAAGGAAAGGTTCTCACTCCTAAATCCGTCTGTCGATGTACTTTTGAAGCTTGGCATTAAGTATAGGTGCAGACGCGATCCATTACATCCTTAGTAATGATGGGACGAATGAACTTCGTCCTCAGTAGCTGTAGAATGGATTGGTGCGAGGTATGTGAGAAGTCATTGGTGAAATCCATGTACTGACAACACAAAGGAGACTAGCTTTCATGTCATTGAAGGTGACTTCTTCTCAAAGGATGGATGTAAAGGATGTTCTGTACGATTGGTACTCTGGATCTTTTCCTTGGGCTTCTCACAATGGACTTTAATCCAATTTGTTTCTGGACAGGGTATTGGTAACAGAATTTATATTCCTAGGGACATGTTGAAGAGTTCAGTAGTATTACACCAGGGCAGAATTATGTCGGCATTGACAGAGAGACAATATATCAAACTGTTGATTAAAGGTGCTCACCAGAGGCATGTAGTCCTCGCGAATGACAAATGGCGTAACTTCTATAAAATCGCAAAAGTGACAAACAGCAAAATGCATTGACAGCTAATGATGCAACAGAGTAAGCCGTTGTCCAATTGCATGAGTATTCTACCAATAGCTATATCATTGACATCAATGGAAAGATGGAGACGGGCAGATGGCATAGGAAAAGGGAGAGCAGCAGGGAATTTTTGGTGTTGCAGAGAGTGACCCCATTTGTGGTCTTTTACCTTGCCCTTATTGATGGCAAAGAAGTTGATGAAAGTAACAGTGATGGCTGGCTGGAACTGGTGATATTGGGTGATCATACGTAAAAGTTTTCTCAGTGGTCGGACCGTCAAGTACGTTAGGAATTTTTGAATGGATACCACCTTTTCAGGGATAGGATGAACCTCGACAGGAGTAGTACGCTGGCCTAAATATGATACTTTGTTGGCGCCCAAGGTACACTTGTCGTACCGGAAAACAAGTCCGTTCTCTTATAGGCTGTCAAGAACAATGTGTAAGTGACAGATGTGTTCCTCTTTGGAGGAAGAAAGGTCAAGTATGTCCCTCATATAATATATGTAGAACAGGAGATCCCCTAAGATACCAGCCGTCAGGTATTGAAAAGTGATCCCAGCACAATGAAGACCAAAACAGGAGTAATTGAATTTGTAGGGTATGTTTTCTAGGTTTATGGCACCTGATAAAACTCTTTTAAGAGGTTGGGTGTGCAGGAAACCTTTATTTTGTACAAGTAGAAGATAACGTTTGTGAGTTTTTGGCGGGGATAAGGATCTGGATCTGTCTACTTGTTCAGATGCCTGTGATCTTCCTAAGTGGACAGAAAGCCATCTTTCTTCAGGAGGGTAAGGGTGACGACCATGGGCTTGAAGCTTTCTGGCAAAGGCCCATTTCTTCCAATTTGGCAAACGTTTATTAAATAGATGAAAAAATGTCCTGTGCCAGAAGCCTGAATCTGCCAACCACTGGGACCTGTCGTATTGATATGGTGAGATTTACCATGCTTGTCAAGAACTCTCAGCTTTTGGCGAAGTTCAAGACAGAAGACATCCGGGTACAAAGTGAGGATTAGGGTCTGGCCTCTGTGAGTGGATTTGGAGGATTAAGGTGGCAGGTTGAAGAGGTGTCAAGGAGTTCGAGTCAGTGTTAATGCCTTAGTTTCAATGCTATGTCGGCAACAAGGATTTTTCAATATTATTTGATAGGGTGAGTGTCGCGTACCCATGGGTGGGGATCTCATATCCGTTTTCATCTACCTGGGGGATGTTAGTAGCGTTAGAATGACTATGTTGTGTCCTGGAGAATGACATGGTGAAAGTAAATGGCAAGCACCAGTTTCTACCTAAAACTTCACACATGAACATGCATCATGTAAAAGGAAGAAAATAGTGATAAAGCAAGCCACTGCAACAACAGTTATCTTGTTTACACGTTTTTTTTGGACACTGACAATCATCCTTACATTTCTTCGCAACAGCCCCAAACCAGATTGGCATCAGTAAGTAGCAAAAGTGGGTGATGGGCGACTCTGTTGCCTTTCTTGCATTTCATATGGTGGGAGTCTGTGTCAAATTGATTTCATATTGGGCTATGTCAATGTTGAGTTGTTGTCTTCTTCGTCAGGAGTGGAGGCATTGATGGAAGTCTCAAAATTAGTGGGGTTACTGCCAAAAGTGAGTCGACTTTGGTCATCAGCTCATTCATGGTCAAGGTATTGACATACGGAATGGCACAAAGTAGGTAAACTTTCTGAGGAGAGCCATCTGTAGATGGTTACAGACATGCGATACTGGTAATTTCCTTGAGGGTGAACCTATTCTTTTGGTTCTCCATTAGCTGCCGGGAGAGCTGAGTTAGCTTTGCTATACAGGAAGCTGTGGATAGTAAGTATTACTCCAGGATGTAACTTTTGAAGGCATCCTAGTATATTGGGGCATCCTGTTGGTCACAAAGCCAATCAAAGATTTCTGAGAAGTTGCCCTCAGGGATCACCATAAGGAAATACTTGCCACTGCTGCTTTAGCGAATCATACCCCTTCGCTTTGTGCAAGTAAGAGGTAATTTTGGTGATGTTTGAGAGAGGCTAGTTTTCTAGTTCTGTCTGCATGTTAAGACAACTATAATACCAAAAAGGGCATAAAGAGCCACCATTTCTTCAGGACGCTGTGAAAAGGTGATGGCCATGGGCTTGAGGACTTTTAGCTGAGGCCCATTTCTTCCATTTCAGCAAATAATTAAGATACTACCTAGAGCATTATGGAGTCTTTTGACATACCAGACAGTATCTATTTGGATCCCTCACTCTCGTTATGGTTCACTTTCCCTCTGCCTACACATTCACTGAATAATCTGGCCTATTCTCTACAGATTTTCCTCTATCTTCATACACCTGACAACAATAAGATTACCAAAACAATTCTTCGTCACCCAAGGGGTTAACTACTGCAATTGTTCAGTGGGTACTTTCCTCTTGATAAGGGTAGAAGAGACTCTTTAGCTATGGTAATCAGCCCTTCTAGGAGAAAGACACTCCAAAATCAAACCATTGTTTTCTAGTCTTGGGAAGTACCATAGCCTCTGTACTATGGTCTTCCACTGCCTTGGGTTAGAGTTCTCTTGCTTAAGGGTACACTCGAGCACACTATTCTATATAATTTCTCTTCTTGTTTTCAAATTTCTCATAGTTTATGTGGGAAATATTTATTTTAATGTTCTTACTGTTTTTGAAATATTTATTTTTTCATTGTCTCCCTTCCTCACTGGACTATTATACCTGTTGAAGCCTCTGGGCTTATAGCATCTTGCTTTTTCAACTAGGCTTGTTACTTAACAAGCAATAATATTAATGATAAAAATAATATGTGGTTGCCGAACAAGCCTCTGTCTAATTTTGGTAAACACTTGGGGCCTATCGTCTTGATATGGTGACAAATACCATGAGTAGAGGAAACCATGAGTGTTTGGCAAATTTCAGGATGGAACACTTCCTTGTTATGAGGTAAGGAGGAGGGTGTAGGCTTCCGTGGGTACGCTGATGTGGAATACGATGTTGACGATGGCTGGTTGAAGAGGTGTCTAGGAATAAGAGTCTGCGTTGACTGATCATTAATGCCCCCATCATCCTTCCTGGGGAAGGTAACGACATCATGGATGGCAGTGCGTACAGGTTTTGGTATGCACTGTACCCATAGGGCATGAATTAGGTTTATTTCTAGAAGAGACTATATGCTGCAGGTTGGGAATGAACGATACTGGTCATTTCCCTGATGATAAGCAAAGCCCTTTAGATCTTCAACGGCTGTTGAGAGAGCTAAAAATGCTTGGCACTCAGGTGGCTCTTGATGATAAGTAGTGCTCCAGGAGGTTTTTTTTTTTTTTTTTTTTTTTTTTTATTTTTTTTTTTTTTTTTTTTTGTGAGCATCAAACTCTATTGGTGCGTCCATTTGGTCACAATGCAAGTTAGAGATCTTTGGGAACATGTCCTCGGGGATTGCCACAAGGACATAATTTCTTTTGCTGCTTGAGGAAGTCACGCCTTTCATGCTAAACTTCACTTTTGTCATCTGTAGGCTGCAATATCTTAAACACTTCCAAAACTTCTCTACCAGCTGTATGAAGTAATAATGCCTTCTTTTGGGCATCCTTCATATTCTCTAATGCTTCTAAATAAATCTTAAACTCCTCACACCACTGTTGCCATCGTGTTGCAACAGAATTGGGTTCAGCTGTGATGCTAAATCGTTAAGGATGTTCAATTTCAAGAGGCATTTTCAATTCTTACCTGGATTAAGTTATGCTACTGTTCTAAAGTCTCCTCGTAACTTCCTACCTTTTTTGTATCCTACCCAATTTTAAATATCACCTTATAGTCTTGTTTTGTATGCTTGTGTTTGATGAAATTCTTTTAGTCGACTGCATGGGGGATCCTCACCGGGTTTTTTCTTCGGCTTCTCCATGATCTCTGCATGTATTCGTCATCAGCTCATCGCCAGTTTATATGTTGGTTGAATATTGTCTGGTGATATCAGAATACTATATACCTGTAAAAGAGTGAATAATTATTAGTAATTATCCAGGATTATCCCATCCTGCGTCGCCAGTTTGATATGTTGGTTGAATATTGTCTGGTGAATTCAGAATACCATATACCTATAAACGAGTGAATAATTATTAGTAATTATCCGGGATTATCCCATCCTGCATTTTCAGTTTTTAGTGTTGATATGTCGAATCAAGCAAAGGTGTATACATAACCCTTTAATGAATAATAAAAGGCTACATTACTCTGTGGCTCTGGGCTTCCAACTGAGCTTTAAGCGTCTAATAATAATCTTATAAATCAGAACATAGAAGTAACATATGAGCATCGCTCTCGAAAGACTTAAATTGTACTGCAGTACAAAAGTAAAATGAATCACATCCTATCTCTGAGGTAATTGATAAATGCTTGAACCTTGATATCGAAATGCATTATTTCAGTTATGAACAATGCCTAAATATGTTTTATCAATACAATATGATGCAATGTTTCGCTCAATACATGTAACATATGAGGTAATACAGTAGATTAGGTTCAGTTCTAGAAGAGACCATATGCTGCAGGCTGTGGGCGAGTGATACTGGTCATTTCCTTCATGACGAACAAAGCCCTTTAGTTCTTCAATGGCTATTGAGGGAGCTAAAAATGCTTGGCACTCAGATGGCTGTTGATGATAAGTAGAGCTCCAGGAGGTATTTTTTTTTTTTTTTTTTTTTTTTTTGAGCATCAAACTCTATTGGTGCGTCCATTTGGTCACAACGCAAGTTAGAGATTTTGGGGAACATGTCCTCGGGGATTGCCACAAGGACATAGTTTCTTTTGTTGCTTGATGCAAAACTTAATTTCAGCACGATAGAACCCGGTGAACGCTTTTCCACTGGCAAAGCACAGCAGTTTCATTGATTTGGCTTGTGCCGATTAATCAGGCTTGGTGGACAGCATTGGAACAAAAGTAGGCCGAAGGAGTGGGTTAAAAAGATGTGGTTAGTAGTCACTCTGGGGGTCACCAATTTGGCAACGTATATATTATGTTCTAATAGGTGAATACAACTGCATTTATTGAACAAGAAAACCAGTTTATATAGAGATAGTTGAGAGTAAGAATGCCAATAAATTAAAATAGTAAAAAATATTAGATATCAAGGTTAAACACGTTAATATTATCAGTTTGGGGGAGAGGAAGAGATAAAAAAACGATGCTGTTACAGGATAGGAGCATGTATGAAACATGTGCAATACATCTTAAACTGAACGAGCTAAACCCCTATAATCCTGACGGAAATATCTGCTCCAAGGTCGTTGTGGAGGATTTTTGTTTTATTTTTATTTGTATTGTTTTTGCCAAATCATAAGAGAGAGAGAGAGAGAGAGAGAGAGAGAGAGAGAGAGAGAGAGAGAGAGAGAGAGAGAGAGAGAGAGAGAGAGAGAGAGAGAGAGAGAGTATATCGACTTTTTGTCGCGAGAAAGGCTGTTGGTATAAATGAGGTTGTTTGTCTACTTTTAGCTAGGTTAGAACAATGGTAAATGTTTCGGAGTAAATCCTTTTTTGGATTGACTGCGACTTGAGGCAGTTGTGTGGTTTGAGTGCTGGATTCACTATTATTTTTTTTGACCAGCGTGGAAGTATTTGATAATTTTTTGAGTAAGTACAGTTTTATTTATCTTTGCTAGGAGTGATTCTGAATAATAGAAAGTTTATTATTTATCTTTGATTGTAGTGCGATAGTTTAGTTAGTTATGAGTGTTCGTTTGTGCTTTTCTTTTTTCTTATTTCAGGCCGTAATTCATCCTTTGGAGAACTTATTTTTGAAATCTGATGTATAGTTGCTGACCTGGCCTGGAATTGATTATATTTAGACTGCTCTTTGGATTAACCGATTGTTGATGATCTGGTGTACTGAAATTCCAAATGGAAATTGTATTCTCTTTTTTATTATATTATATATTATATTTTGTTTAAAGTAGCATGGTCACTGGAAGACAGTTAGCTTAGTTCCAAGTATTTAACTACCCCCTTGGTTGTTAACAGCTCACTGCCTTCCTGCTGCCGTTTCTGGTTTTAACCTAACCAGCCATTAATGCTTTGCTTTCTTCCTGAGGTTGACGGAAACTTAAGTTAGTTACGAAGGAGCATTCCATCGCTAAGGGTCTCGTAACTCGAGCTCCTATTCTTGATATAAGAATACACTTTGTACCGCTACTCAGTTAACGTGACAAGAACATTTGCTACATGTCCTTTGAAGTGACGAAGAGTATTATCGCCATGTAAACTTCTGTTTAATCCCGACCAGGAAGAAGCTTTCTTTCATCGCAACCCATCTCTACACGTACTTCGCCTTCGTCCCAGGATGATATCGGTGGGTCTGTAAAACTCAGGGGAAGTTTTTTTTTATGTCAATCCGAAATCATTTAGAGGGATAATGCCATCCCATATAAATTTGACTTCCAATTATCATCGCTTACTTTTTTTCAATAAGTTTTATTTTTTCATACCTTTCAATTTTGTAACGAGTTCGTACCCTTTTCAGTTTTGTAACGACTTCGTACCCTTTTCAGGGATATCACAAATTGTACTTCGTGGACTCCAGTTTGGACTATGGGTTTATATTTATTTACATAAGATTTCCAAGGTATGCAACTTGCCAAGTGTTATAACGTCCTTCATATAATAATTTGATTTTAATATGTATTTATACTATCGTTGTGTTGTATGTAATTAGACATTTGGTAATATTTAAGGTATTTGGAAGAAGCTGAATTACTGCGGTTCCCCCTTGCTTCACGATGGTCAACTTTGTGCATTAGCTGCCGCATCAGCATCTGGATGAATTAGGATATTTATCAAATACAATAAATTACTTAATTTTTTTCACATTTTAATTATCCTTATTTAATTCCTGGTGTTTGTAAATTAAAATTCAGCGTACCTGGATTGTGTTAATGAACCTGATTTGATTGTTCTTGTGCTATAATATTATGACGATGATGATGGTGATGATAGTGATGTTAGAGACTGACAATCAAGTGAGGCAGGTGTAGCAGACTGCCACAAAATTATCAGTCTGCCACCGAGTGTTGCGTCTGCCAGAGAGTTGTGGCATTGGCCTGGACGGACTGTTGGCCCTTGTGTGGACAAAGAGGTCCACACATAAACAAATATTGATTTTGGTGTGCGGGTAATTTTAAGTTTTGTTAAGGTTTTCTTTTATTTGAATGGTGTTACCTTTTTTTGTATATTTAATATTAAGTTTATAATTAGTTTTAAGTATTTTGATTGTGGATGGTTTTGGTATTAATTACATTAGTTTTAAGAAATATAGTTTTAAGGTTATGTATTGTTTTTATATCCTTTATGTCCAAGAGTCCCACTGCTGATAACATAAGGTGAAAGTTTGCTTTGAGGACACTATTGTCAGTTAGAGTGATTCAAGGGTGTGGGTTTTGTTCTTGCAACATCCCACCAAATTTTTTTGGCCCCCAACAGGGACTGCCGAGGTGGGACTGGAAGCTGGACTGTTGGACGAAGGACAGAATTATAATTAAAAATTAGATATAAGGTTGATGAAAAATGGAAGTACAATTAAAGGTATTAAGGGGGGAATTGCAGTTGAGTAAGGGGTGTGAGGAGAAATTGTTGCAAGAAAATAAGGGGTTAAGGTGTGGGAATGATGATATGCGAAAGGAACTAAAAGCGCTAAAGGGAACTGTAGAGAAAGTGGAAGAGGGTGTTGAGATAAGGATGCAAGAGAATGAGGAACGAATGGAAGCTTTGATGGGGCAGGTAATGGGAATGATGAAAATGTTCATGGGTGAAGGTGCAGTCGGAGGAATGTCCTCAGCTTTGGGTAAAAGGTTGATAGTGGAAGAGAAGGCTAAGGTAAGTGATAATGTGGAAGATAGTGATAGTGAGATTAAAGATAAGGGAATTAGGTAGAATGATCAGAAATAGGATAGGAAGAATGAGAAGAAAGATAAAACTGATATGAAGAAAGAGAAGAAAAGGTGTCAGGATGAGAGCAAGGATGGACGTGAATGGCTGAAAGTGATGAGTAAGAAAAGGGCTAGGAAGAGTATAATCAAGGATAGGAGTATGAGTGTGGAATTAGGTTCTTTATGTTCTAGCAAGGAAGTAGAAAACAAGAAGGAAGGTATAAGTGATGATAGCAGTGAGAATGGACATGATGTGTGTAAGACTGTGTTTATGAGAGAGGTACCTCGGTGTGGAAGGTTCAATGAGCATAGTAGTAGGGATGTATATAAGTTTTTCAAGGAGTATGAGAGGTATTGTCAGGCTAAGTATGGTGATAGTAAGAGAGTTTAGGCTAGGGAATTAGGAGAGTATTTGACCGGGTATTTTTTGACAATGTATGGTGTTAAAATGAGTGTAGGGGATGTTGATTATAAGTGTGTAAAAGAGAACAAGTGAACCGTATCAAAGGAAGTGCAAGGTATAAGCGTAAAAATGAATTTGATGAGGCTCGAATGAATATGGGTGAGGCGGTTTCTATATATGTATGTCGGTTAGAAACGTTAGCAAGGAAGAAGTATGGAGATGAAAGTATAAATGAGAATATGGAGTTAATGAGGAAGTTTTTGGCCACATTACCTGAGAATGTGTGTTTGTTTATTAATTTGAAACGGAAGGAGAAAATGAGGTGGACGAAAGAAAGACTGACATGGGATGATATCTTAGAGATAGTTGAGGATTAAGAGTTGGATAGGTGTATGAAAGAAAGTAAATATGTGAGTGTAAGAACTGGAATACAGGAAAGTGTGCTAGAATTTGTTAGTTTTATAGATGCTGTTATGAGTGGACCGATGAGGATAGCTGATAGTGTAGTAGATAGAAGTGTTAGGGCTAGTAATGTGGGAATACCTGTAAGGACAAATGAAGGGTTTAGACAAGGGAATCAGGTTTGGAGAGATAGGAGTGCTAGTGTGCAGCGAAGTAGGTCAGGTAGTTGTGTCCGTGAAGAGAACTGTTATAGGTGTGGGAAAGTAGGGCATAAAAAGAATGAATGTATATGGGCTCTATGTGTTTGTTTTGGATGTGGTGAGGTAGGGCATATAATTAGCGAGTGCAAGAAAGAGAAAGGGGTAAAATGTTATCGGTGTGGTATGACTGGGCACATAACGACTGGATGTCGTAGTAATCTTATGAATGTGATTTGTGGTAATTGTGGTAAGGATGGTCATTGTGCTAGAATGTGCATGGTGCCACGGGGTAAGTGTACTGAATATGGTGTAGATGGGCATGTAGCTAGAGTATGTAGGAAGAAGGAATTAAGTCAGCCAGGATGTTCGGGAAACTAGAGTGTAAGAGGGTTCAGCAGGGTGAGTCCTGTGTGTGCGGAAGGAATAGGATCAATGTTCATGAGAATGGGATGAATAATTGGTTAGAAATGAGTAAGTATGAACCTGGCATGAATGAGAAGTTATGGCTGGAAAATAAGCAATTAGTCTTAGTTGAATATAAGAGAAAGAAGCGTTTGAAAATTTTAAGTGAGGAAAAAGTCCAAGGGAAATTTATAGGTATCGGTAGGAATCCAAATATGCATGACAAGGGTGTAAATGTACAGGGGAGTATGGAAGATACATGTGTTAATACAGATGAATCATAGCTGAGTATGAATGATACCTATAGTGTGTGTGGTTTTTCGTTAGATAATGTAAAAGAAAGTATGACGATCGCGAAAATGAGAGATAGGAGAAGGATAGGTAGTATGCATGAATCTTTTATTAAAGTAGAAAATGGTTTTGCTGAAATAGATGAATTTCTGACAAAAATAAGTAAGATTTTAGGGCCAGATGAGAAAGAGGTAAAAGGGACTGCACATGATATATTAGATGATAGGGATTTAGATAGGAATAGTCTTAATGTAGTGAATGATTGTGATAGGGTAGAAGTGAATGAGAGAGTGTATGAAGGCCTAGTTCCTCGGAGTAGAGGTCCCGTTCCCGTTCCCGACTGTAAGTAAGAGGGGAGGAATGTGGAAGATTTTTGTTTTCTTTTTATTTTTATTTTTGTTTGCCAAATCCTGAGAGAGAGATAGAGAGAGAGAGAGAGAGAGAGAGAGAGAGAGAGAGAGAGAGAGAGAGAGAGAGAGAGAGAGAGAGAGAGAGAGAGAGGGGTAGTTAATGTATCGATCGTTTGCTGTGAGAAAGACTGTTGGTATAAATAAGGTTGTTTATTTACTTTTAGCTAGGTTAGAACAATGGTAAATGTTTCGGAGCAAATGCTTTTTTTAGATTGACTGCCACTTGAGGCAGTTGTGTGATTTGAGTTCTGGATTTACTATCATTTTTCTGGACCAGCGTGGAAGTATTTGATTATTTTTTGAGTAAGTACAGTTTTATTTATCTTTGCTAGGAGTGATTCTGAATAATAGAAAGTTTATTATTTATCTTTGATTATAATGCGATAGTTTAGTTAGTTAGGATTGTTCTTAAGTGCTTTCCTTTTTTTTTTTTTTATTTGCCACCCCTAATTTCTCCTTTGAAGAACTTATTTTTGAAATCTGATGTATAGTTGCTGACCTGGCCTGGAACTGATTATATTTAGACTGCTCTTTGGATTGACCGATTGTTGATGACCTGGATTGTGTTAATGAACCTGATTTGATTGTTCTTGGGCTATAATATTATGACGATGATGATGATGATGATGATAGTGATGTTATAGACTGCCAATCAAGTGAGGCAGGTGTAGCAGACTGCCACAAAATTATCTGTCTGCCACCGAGTGTTGCGTCTGCCAGAGAGTTGTGGCATTGGCCTGGACGGACTGTTGGCCCTTGTGTGGACAAAGAGGTCCCACACATAAACAAATATTGATTTTGGTGTGCGGGTAATTTTAAGTTTGTTAGGGTTTCTTTATTTGAATGGTGTTCGTTTTTTGTGGTATATTTATTAAGTTAATGATTAGTTTTGAGTGTAATTATTATGGTTGTGGGTGTTTTTATGTTAAGTATTTTAGTTTTAAGAAATATAGTATTAACATTATGGTTTACTTTTATTTCCCTTCTGTCCAAGAGTCCCGCTGCTGAAAACGTAAGGGGAAAGTTTGTGCAGAGGAGACATTTGTCAGTTAGTGTGATCAAGGGTGTGCGGGTTGTTTTTTGTGATATCCCTCTACATCGTGCACAACGATGTGATTTTTCTATCATGATTTCTGCAATGAAATCTATTTTCTTTCTGTTACATATTAAATCATAATTTTACCGAATTCCCAAGAAATAAAGCAAGTGCCTTTTGAACTTCACGTTGAAAGTGTAATGACTATGTTCTTATTGTTCATCCTGTATCAGGCCTGTTACATTTTAAAATAATTTAAAAAACTATCCCTGATATTTCGCAAACTAAAACTTTTAGTCATCCACATAACATTTAATGGCATTTTGATACATTACTTGGGAAAATCCTGTCTTGATATACGGTATATTCAACACATCCTTCTCATTCATATCAAGACAATAGTCATTTACCAACAATACCTAATCTCTTTATGAGGCCTTCACCATCTAGCACATCTACAGGTGTCCTACCTGATAAATAAAATCCCCAATTTCTACTTAGCGACCTCCATAAGAAAACTATGTCTTATATAAAGAATAAATACGTAAAACCCTCACGACATAGAATCATACTAATGAAAAAAAATAAGAAAGGAGAATAGTCTAGCTGAGCAGCAGCTGCAGGAATCTCACTTTCGCCGCCGGAGATGGCATCACAAGCTTTGATGATAATTCTATTATCATGAACTCTCATTATATTCCGCAACAAAGGGGTTGCTTTCGTATCTCATCAAACATAATGAGAAAAACCTTTGAGAAATAACATTTTGGTTCA
>NC_090736.1:99671587-99672700 GCF_036898095.1 Palaemon carinicauda
CATATAGAATGGGTCTTGTCAAAGCAGACTTACACGCTGAAATCGTGTTCGCTGCCAATCCTTGACCATGGAGGTGGAGAAGAAAGATAAGCAGAAGTCTGTCAAGATCTCTGGTAAAGCCCTAGAAAAGAGAATTGAACAACATAAGAAAAGTGTCAGGTATGCTCAAGATAATAATGCACTCTTTGCCCACGTTAGAGATAAAAATCACCCTATTAATTGGTCAGGTGCAAAGAAATTGGTTTATTCAAATAACTTAGTAGAAAGAAACATCATAGAGTCCAGTTTCATAAAAGAAACCTTTGAAAACAACTTGAATATTGGTCCTGGAATGTATAAACTCGACGCCTTTATATGTAAAGAGATTTGTAAACTATATAAAAAACATTAACCACTTAATGTAGAATTGAATGTATTGTGAATAATTAACGTCGGTGTGAAATTAATATTTAGACCTAGGCTACCATTCATTAAAGGAAACAATTATTTTATATAGTATGCATAAGTATATTGGCACTATATAGTGTTATGCTAGATATAAGTATTGATATATACATGATTATATGTTTATGATATTAATGTTGTATACATATGAATGTATATATGCATAGGTATGTATGTGTATATATGTATACATGTATATATGTGTGTATATATATATGTATATGTGTATGTGTATGTATATGTATGTGTATGTGTAAGTATTTATGTATATGTATATGTATTTGTATCTGTATGTATGTATATATATGTATATGTGTATGTGTATGTATATGTATATGTATGTGTGTGTGTATGTATGTATATGTATATGTGTGTATGTGTATATATATATGTATATATATATGTATATATGTATATATATATATGTATGTGTATGTGTATATGTATGTATATATATATATGTATATATATTTGTATTTTTGTGTATGTTTTGCTTATGTATTTATATAGATAAGGCTACCGCATTGACATATAAATAACTGTAATGAAAGTAAAATAAGAAGAAAACAAGAATATACCCGCCACTAGAAATGACCCTTTTTAGCAGGTGTCTAACGAGCTTTCGGACTCCTCCTACGCACACCTGAGTCAAACCCAGGTAGCGGGTAA
>NC_090736.1:99683200-99703200 GCF_036898095.1 Palaemon carinicauda
ATATATTTCATGATAACGACAAATCCATTATCAGAGTAAAATAGTTGTTATTCAGTTTGGTTGCTAGTTTGATATTAGGAACAGGAAACCAGCCTATTTAGACTATTATATTCGTCGAATTGTCAGGGTTCTGGCATGAATATTTGCCTCTAAATACATGTTATACTACATCATACATCATAAAAAATTTCCTTATTAATATAAACTCACCAATAATAATAATAATAATAAAAATAATAATAATAATAATAATAATAATAATAATAATAATAATAATAATAATAATATGACAACGACCAATGACGCTCTTTACACCTCTGAAAAATATGTATAATAAAAAAAAAAAAACGATGATACGAATCAGGTTTCTTTTACAAACGAAAGTCATTGAATTTAATTATCTAATGAAGGCTTCTGTCTTTTAAGACATGTTTTTATGAGAATGTTTTTTTTATATCTAGGAAATCATGCAACTAGAATAATTTTGTGTTTAGCCAGGTTTTATATATAACGGATTTTGAGCGAAGCGAAAAATCTATTTTTGGGTGAGATGGCCATGTCGTCCTGATGGAAGTTCCTATAGGGTAGTTTCCTAGGGTATATTACAACTACGGCGATATTCCCAGAGAATTTACCTTAAGGTACCAGAATTCTATCTCCTGGAGCGAGTATCCCTCGTGAAAGGGATATCGCGACATATCAGAGGACGTATTCTTGACACGCCACAAGGCAATCTGCATCCTTGACAGAGATTTCGTCTCGTAGGAGGGATTGGCAAGAAACGAATTCGGGAAAGAAAAAGGGGAGCCGCTCCCAAGGCTTTCTTATCCTCTGATTCGTATGCGTGCCTGGCGCCAATCCTGGCGCCATCTGTATTCCTTGTAGCGTAAACGGGGTGCTACAGATACTCTATGTAGGGAGGGGTCCTACAGCCCTTTCTTAGAAAGGCAAGGGCGGGTCCATCATGACGACCTGGCCATCTCACCCAAAAATAGATTTTTCGCTTCGCTCAAAATCTGTTTTTTGGGCTCAAGCCATGTCGTCCTGATGGAAGTGTACCAGAGCATTACTGTATCTGTGGATTCTCAGAACGTGCCGTACTCCCCGGAGGTAATTTTTCTCCGGTCGACTAGACCTAGAGACCTAAGATGTTACCGTTATACATCTTTTCAACTAACTATAAACTATGTTAGAGCTTCCTGCCCCCTACAGGGAAGAGTCCTACTAGACTCTGGAAAAGTCTCGAAGAGTACATATACCTATGTATGAATACCAGGCAAGCTAATATAGTGGTCTCGCCCTGTATTAAGTAAAGCATAGTTTGTAAAGAACCACTGCGTCAATATATATTGACCAGTAATCCGCACAATACTTGTATTGGACAAAGGTTTATATCCGCATAGGAAGAAACTAATAAAACCGCCCTCGTCCCTTTATGGGACGGAGTCCTCCCAATAGGGGACTACATAAACCAATGCAACATAGCTTGCAAAACAGAACAATTCTATTAGAATTATCCCAGATAAGGTACATAGAATAAATGCTCAATTATACCAATAAATTGACACAGGTGAAAGAGACGCAAGGTTCTCAAGAACAAGTTTATTGACAGACAATAAATAGACAAGTTAACAGCAATTATATATATATATATATATATATATATATATATATATATATATATATATATATATATATATATATATATATATATATATATATATATATATATATATATATATATATATATTTATATATATATATATATAAAAAGAGGATAACCCAAAACTTTAAGCATAAGTATGATAGTAAACAGAACTTGTTTATCTGAAAGAAAAAACATTAAATGCCACTTTTTTAAGATACCGAGGTATCAAGTCATAAAAGTCTGTATTACAAATCAATCACGTTAGCGTTAAAAACGCTCGGCACACATGTCTGTACTTATGCTAGGTTCACCTTTGGAAAAGGAACAGTCTATGTGGGCACTCGGTGCCCTCATTTAGTTTGTAGTACAGTATGTACCTACACACTCACCCTGGACTTAATCATCCCAATTAAGACCACTGTTCCTCGCAGAGTTAAACAGTAGGGTTAACTACGCGACCCACTGCTACCACAGATCTCTTTAGTTCCTCTACTTGCTTCGCATAGTGGCGAAAGAACACTCTGGAAGACTTCCAGCCCGTGTATGAACGGAGATGTTCAAAATCCATACAATTAAAGAAATTTAGGGATGAGGCAACTTTCCTCGGATCGTGACCTGCGGGTGTACTGTCAGGATCCGCTCTGCGAATAAAATATGTGATTTTCGCTCTGAGTTGATTCAGAGATAAATTTGAGCCTGATGTTTCTCCCCTGAATAGTTGACCACCCTTGAAGTCTGAAGTTCTACGAAGATAGACCTTTAGGCATTCTCCTGGACATAGAGATGCATCTTCTTTCAGAGGGCAGATTCTCCAGGGACCCCACCTGTTGGTGGGTAACTCATTCTTGGCGAGAAACGTAGGATCCGGAAACAGGTTCAGTTCCCCCCCCATCCAGGAACTGAACACGACCTGCCTCTCTCGAGAGGGCTACGATCTCACTAACCCTGGCCCCGGACGCGAGTGCAAATAGGAAAATAACTTTCTGTGTCAAATCGTTTAACGCACATTCTTCATTGCTCAACAGGGAGGCGAAATGAAGAACTTTGTCTAAAGACCATGAGATGGGCTTTGGAGGTGCTGAAGGTCTGAGCCTAGCACAGGCTTTCGGAACTTTATTAAAGATCTCGTTACCTAGGTCGATCTGGAAGGCAAATAAAATGGGTCTCATCAAAGCAGATTTACACACTGAAATCGTGTTAGCTGCCAACCCTTGACCATGGAGGTAGATGAAGAAAGATAAGCAGAAGTCTGTTGAGATCTCCTGCGGATTCTTTGCCTTTACAAAGGCCACCCATTTTCTCCAAGATGACTCATATTGCCTTTTAGTCGATTTGCACTTATATTCCTCTAGGAAGTCTATGCTGGCTTTCGAAATCCCGAAACGCTTTCTCACTGCAAGGGCGAGAAAATCATGAGCTGCAGGGTCCGGGTTTTCTGTAATAAAGCGCAGACAGTTGACTTCTGGACTCGCTGGGTCAGAACTGGATGTGGTAGCGGCACAAACTTCAGCTGTAGTTCCAACGCCAAGGGGAACCACATGCTGTTCGGCCACTTGTGGGCCACTATTGCCGCTACCCCCTTGAAGGATCTCAGTTTGTTGAGGACCCTCAACAGAAGGTTGTGAGGGGGGAACAGATAAATCCTGGACCATCTGTTCCAGTCGAGGGACATCGCGTCCACTGCTTCCGCTAAGGGGTCCTCGTACGGGGACACGTACAGGGGCAACTTCTTGTTGTCTTTCGTCGCAAAGAGGTCTATCTGCAGTTCGGGGACTTGATTCAGAATGAAGGAGAATGATCCTGCGTCTAAGGACCATTCCGACTCTATCGGTGTGAACCTGGATAGAGCATCCGCTGTCACGTTGCGGACTCCTTGAAGGTGAACTGCCGACAGGTACCACTTCTTCTTTTCTGCCAATCGGAAAATGGCTAACATCACCTGGTTGAGAGGTGGTGACCTCGACCCTTGTCGATTCAAGCATCTCACAACCACCTCGCTGTCCATCACCAATCTTATGTGGATCGAGTGACGCGGGGAGACTTTCTTTAAGGTAAGGAGCATTGCCATAGCTTCTAGAAAGTTTATGTGAAAGGTCCTGTATAGCTTGGACCAAGTCCCCAGGACTTTTTTCCGATGAGAGTGACCTCCCCATCCCTCCTTTGAGGCGTCTGAGTGAATTGTCATCGACGGGGGAGGTGGCTGAAGAAGAACAAACTTCTTTAGATGTCTGGCTTGGGACCAAGGCCTGAGAAGAGTAATCAGCCGAGGCGGCACTGGTCTTCTCAGATCTCTTCGCGCGTTTGATGCATACCTTCTCCAAACTCCGGTTGCATCCCTTAGCTGTGCTCTTAGCACTGGGTCTGTCACCGAAGCAAACTGGAGAGAGCCTAGTACCCTCTCCTGTTCGCGTCTTGATATCCTTTCGGAATCTAGAAGTCTCTTGACAGAGCCCGCTATCTCCTTCCTTTTCTTCGTCGGGATGGAGAAACAGTGTGACAAAAGGTCCCAGTGGATTCCCAGCCACTGGAACTTTTGGGATGGAGAAAGTCGAGACTTTTTTCTGTTGATCTTGAAGCCTAGGTACTCTAGGAACTGGATCACCTGACTGGAAGCTTACAAGAATTCGGTCTCGGATGCTGCCCACACCAGCCAGTCGTCCAGATAGGCTACTACCTGAATTCCCTTTAGGCATAATTGTTTGAGAGCTGCGCTCGCAAACTTCGTGAAAATCCTTGGGGCTATGTTTAGCCCGAATGGCATGGCTCCGAAGGCGTATAGTCTCCGTTGTAGCCTGAACCCTAGGTAGGGGGAGAGTCGACGGCTGATTGGGATGTGCCAATAGGCGTCTGACAAGTCTATAGAGACTGAGTATGCCCTCTTGGGCAGTAAGGTCCTTATGTGTTGCAGTGTTAGCATTTTGAATTTGCAATTCACTATGAACTTGTTGAGTGGCGACAAGTCCAGAATGACTCTGAGCTTTTCCGAGTCTTTCTTGGGAACACAAAACAGCCTCCCTTGGAATTTGATGGACTTCACCTTTCGGATCACCTTTTTCTCCAACAGTTCTTGAACGTACTCCTCCAGAACGGGGGTGGAGTGTTGGAAAAACCGAAGGCACGGGGGTGGAGTGCTGTACCAGCTCCAGCCCAGTCCATTCTTGAGTAGGCTTTGGGCCCAGGGATCGAAGGTCCAACGATCCCAAAATTTCATCAGTCTCCCTCCTACCGGTATCATTTCACTCGGACTGCCGTCCTGAGGTCTTGCCTCCCTGACCACGACCACCTCTGAATCCCCTTCCCCTTGAGGGGCGCCTAGACGAGCCTCTGGCTGCTCCTCTAGACTTTGCTCGAAAGGAAGAAGACTGTCCTTCGAACGTTGGGGTGAATGCCGTGGACTGACCTGGCACAGCCTGGGGTACCCACTGAAAAGTGGTCGGGGTTTGTGCCACCATCTGGGGCACTGAAGGCAATGGCAATTGCAGTTGCTGTTGCTGTCTAGAGGGCTTGGCTGGCCGAGACGGTAGCCTAGTACTCATATTCTTCCTCTTTGGTTGAGGACCCTCATCCGGGGAAGACTTTCTTTTGATAGCCAGGCCCCACTTCTGGAGAAGGTTTCTATTCTCCACGGCGGCCATATCAACAACCTCTTTGACCACATCGGTAGGGAAAAGGTCTTTTCCCCAAATGTTGGAGGAGATTAACTTCCTTGGCTCGTGCCTCACCGTAGCCCCGGTGAACACGAACTCCCTACAAGCTCTCCTTGCCTTAACGAAGCTATAAAGGTCTTTCGTCACTGTGGCTAGGTGAGTCTTAGCCACCACCATGAACATTTCATGGACCTTGGGGTCACTTGCCATCGTCTCAAGAGTAGTCTGATGAGACATTGAGGCAGCCAGTCTTTCTTTTGTCTCGAACTCTCTTCATAAAAGAGAGTCGGACAGCTTGGGGAGGTCTTCGCCGAATTGCCGTCCGGCAATATCATCCTCCAACTTTCCCACTGAGAACGTCAGATGGACATCCTTCCAGTCTTTGTGGTCCATAGGCAGGGCCAGCGACAGGGGTTTACACTCCTCCAGGGAGGGGCAAGGCTTGCCGCCCTCGACTGCCTTTAGGACAGCCGCAAACCCTTTCTGTAAAAAGGGGAAGGCTCTAGCAGGAGAGGACACAAAGGAAGGGAGCTTCTTGCTCAATGCAGCTACCTTCGAGTTAGAGAAGCCCCTCTCCTTCATCGAGGATGAAAGTAGGGCTTGAGCCTTAGCGTGGTCCATGATTATGACCTCCTTCGGCTCTGTCTCCTCCCTTGAAGCTGGTTCTTTTCTCAGCCGGACATAGCAGTCCGGATATGATG
This sequence comes from Palaemon carinicauda, assembly GCF_036898095.1. Classification (NCBI taxonomy): domain Eukaryota; kingdom Metazoa; phylum Arthropoda; class Malacostraca; order Decapoda; family Palaemonidae; genus Palaemon; species Palaemon carinicauda. The sequence goes on from NC_090736.1 coordinate 99,689,197, forward strand.
CCTTGCTGGGCCAGAATTCCACCTCCTCTAGGGGAACTGAACCCAGCTTATCCGAGATGACGATCTTTCCAGTCGTCATCGGCATGTGCTCAGCATACCTCCATGGGTTAGCATCTGAGCATAAGGGAAGGTCTTTCACATTGAGCCTTTTCCGGGGCCCATGTGATTCTGCCAGGGACTGCATCCGCAGTTCCATAGCAGCTGCCTTCTCCTGATTCTCCTTCTGCATTTGTTGGATCATTCCAACAATCGAAGAGAGGGCCTGTCCCAGTTCTACTGGTAGACCGGCCGATGTTGAGGGAATAGGCTCCGGAATCTGAACCTGAGTAGCCGACACCTCGTCGACCTCATCCTCTACGACGTCCGGGGCTTGAACTTCATCCTGACCTTCTGACAGGAGGTCTTGTTCCAAACGCTCGTCCACGTCAGACATCCTGTCATCTAACTGGATGTCTTGCATCGCGACCGCAACTTCAACGTCCACCTGGACCTGATCTTGGGGGATCTCCTCTTGAGGCTGGGGAATTGCTGCATCAGCTGATGCCTTGGGAAAAAGATACGCCCTCATCTTCTCACTTGGAAGATAAGGGCCAGAGGTGTTCTTTTGGAAGCCCCTTACCCAGGTACGAAGCTTCTCCCTTGCTATATCCCTTGATTCTACCGTCCTAGGGGAATCAAAAGCCTCAGTAATCAGGTTAGTGCATACAGTACATACCTGAGGGTCCCAATACTGGAGATCATCCTTGGAGACAGCGCATGCTGTGTGTCTCCTACAAACCTCATGTCCGCAGAGGTACTTGCTGCGGACGTTGCAGAAAACATTTCCGCACTTCGGAGGGTCCTCCTGTAAAGAGAAGAAATTTCCATGAGTATCAAGTGAACTATGTATCACTGGATATGCATAGTATAGCATAACAATTCATAAAGGAAAGACACACACTTGTGTTTCCCTCACAACCCATTGTTGCAGCCTTCCAGATAATAAAATCAAATGGTTAATCTTTTCTAGAGTAACCAATGCAAGGTTTCCAGAGGAAACAGGTGGAGCTCACACCTAAGCAATGATTATAAAATCCTAGATAATAGACAGGAAAGAACTCACTTCCCTATCTGTAGGGCAACAGCAAAGGGATGTGCAAGAAAACACAATAGTGTTAAAACACACAGTGCTGTACCAAAACCCTCACCATAGTTTTCTTCTTACTGTATATGTTATACTGAAGAATACTAGTACAGTATAGGGGGATGCGTGCCGGCCGGCACACACCATAACTAGCTTTAAAGTATACTACTTAACAGCTATAAGGCGGCAGCACTCTGGTTCAAATGCATGTGCCGGCCGGCAGCAACTGCCGGCTGGCAACAGCCAATGTCGGCCGGCAATGGCTGCCGGCCGGCAACTACACAAGGTAGTACCCAGCTGCCGGCCACACTCTTGGTGACCGGCAGACAAGGGCTGACATAAGCCGGCCGGCAAAGGTACAACACCGATGCCAGCCGGCAGCAAAAGAACCAGAGGACTACACCTGCCCGGCTGCCGGCCTATGAGGCCGTTAGCCGGATCGGGTACAGCACTAGAAGAAAAATAGAATGGATGCCGGGATAAGAGTGTACACAACCTCCAAGCCCGGCAATCCGAAAGAGTGCATAGAAGGAAGAGGAGAATCTAATTCAGGCTTCCTGACCAATGCCCTCTGGCTCTACAGGCAGGCATGGATGAGGGACCAAGAGAGGTCCGGGCAGCACTCAAAAATATAAGACCCTTGCCGGCCGGCAAGGGGCTGAGTCAATTCCACATCCTAACCTATACTAGGTCCAGATGTAGAACGACGTACAGTACAGTAATGGCTAGGCCATTACGGAGAAAGAGGGGGAAGGGACAAGAGGGTCCTACCAACCCTGCTTTAGTGACAGATCACCCGCTGCCAAGAAACTTATCTTAGCCTAAGGGAGATCTAAGGGGGAAGGCCAGCAATACTTGCCAGCTCCCAGAGCACCAAAGCAAGGAAGGCATTGCTACTCCCAGGGAAAGAAACTTATCCTCCCCCGAGAACAGCAACAAGGACTAGTCTGGTAGATCACAAAAGAAGGAATCATATCCACAGAAACCTTCGGTAGTGACCTAAGGAGGCTAAGCCCCCTTTGTCTGTGTCAGGCCAGCGAGGGGGACTCTGCCCCAAGCCAGACAAACACAGACTCAGACTAAAAAACTCTGTTGTTCTCTCCCTCTTTGAACCATACTACAGGAACAGGAAGGTACAGTAACACCCCAGTATAGTTTTATCGAAAATAAATTCGGAAAAAACCACTCAGGGATAAGCCCAAGGCTTAAACAGAGGGAAAGGGATTGCATACCTTCTCCGAAGAAAAGAAAGCAACCGGGGAGTATGATAAAGTATACTAAGGCTCCATAAGCAACTAGCCTAGGCACCAAGAGAATCGATTACCTAAATCACCGAAACTCACTCGTATACTATCTTGGAAATATTCCACACAGTCTTAAATGTATAAAACATAGCCTAAAGCTTCAATAAAATTTTTATTACACTCGGAAAAACCAAAATCATGCATGAAGTACTAGGACCAAACGACTAGGCTACATGGCCTAGCGTAGGCCAGAATGGCGAATACTTCGCCAAAATAATACTAAGCACGAAAGGAAATCCTATGTAAAGCTAAATAGCTAAAATTTATTAAAGCAAAACAACCAGGAATGTCGCTCTGACTAACTAAACTTATACCTAGCGAGCGACAGCGTCCAGGACGCCTCTGGTAGGCTACGGCTCTTGTATCGAAGATTAATCCTATTAATCACTCAAAAATTTACCAAGAGCCTACATTTATACATAAAAGACATTATACTCAACTTATCAGAGGCCGACGAAGACGGAGAAGCCATGAAAAAGTAGAATAAATCCAAGATTTGCGAGAAACCCAGGAAAAAAAACACCGAGTTGTTAAGCTACGCAAAAAGGAATACAGATGGCGCCAGGATTGGCCCCAGGCACGCATACGAATCGGAGGATAAGGAAGCCTTGGGAGCGGCTCCCCTTTTTCTTTCCCGAATTCGTTTCTTGCCAATCCCTCCTACAAGACGAAATCTCTGTCCAGGATGCAGATTGCCATGTGGCGTGTCAAGAATACGTCCTCTGATATGTCGCGATATCCCTTTCACGAGGGATACTCGCTCCAGGAGTTAGAATTCTGGTACCTTAAGGTAAATTCTCTGGGAATATCGCCGTAGTTGTAATATACCCTAGGAAGCTACCCTATAGGAACTTCCATCAGGACGACATGGCTTGAGCCCAAAAATATATATATATATATATATATATATATATATATATATATATATATATATATATATATATATATATATATATATATATATATATATATATATATATATATATACATCAATTCTTCTAGTGCCCTGTAGAGCCCAGTTAAACGTTTGGTGAACTAATCTCTTTTGGGGAGTGCTAAGAGCATGCCCAAATAATCTTAATATGCCCTCATCATGATCTCATCCACATATGGTACTCGAGTAATGTCTCTTATAGTTTCATTTCTAATCCTGTCCTGCCATTTAACTCCAAATATCCTTCTGGGGGGCTTTATTCTCAAATATACTAAATCTATTGGAAATTTTTTTATGATCATACCATGACTCGTGTCCATAGGGTAACACCGATCTCAATAAAATGATATATAGTTTGGTTTTATGTGAAATTTTGAGCAATTTGATTTCCGAATCTTACTTGACCTAGCTGTTGTCTGATTTGCTTTTTTCAATCTCTCAATAAACTCTAATTCTAAAGACCCTGTATTGGAGATCAATGTTCTTAAATACTTAAATGATTTTACCTCCATAATGTTTTCTCCTTTCAATGATATTTCATCTTTCATTGCATACTCCGTTCTCATCATCTCTGTCCGTCTTCTATTTATCCTCTCCCCCACCTCGTGTGATATTACATGCATTCTGGTAAGCAAGCATTGCAAATCCTTTGGTGTTCTGCTAAGAAGGACAGCATCATCAGCATATTCTAGGTCTGCTAAATTCCTATCACCAATCCAGTACAATCTCAGACTGTTCTAAACATTACAAAGTCCATGAGGAGGATAAACAACATAGGTAACAACACATTCCCTTGGAGTACTCTGCTGTTCACTGGTAACTCACTTGCTAAGACTTCATTAACATTAACTTTGCACTTGCTACGCTCATGAACAGACTTAATCAAATTTACCTATTTTAAGAGGAATTCCATAATAACGCAGGATTCTACACAAAATTGGCCAGTTCACACTATCAAAGGCTTTTACATAGTCCACAAATACCACCAAAAGGGGATTTCTATATTCCATGCATTGCTGTGCAACATGTCTCAAAATGAGAATTTGGTCAGTGCTACTTTTACCTTCTCTACATCCTGCTTGCTCATCTCTCAGCTTTTCGTCAATCTTTCTCTCCAGCCTCTTAAGAAAAAGCATACTATATATTTTCATAACAACTTATGTAGGTGTTATGCCTCTGTAATGATCGCAATCAGCCAGGTCTCCCTTTTTAGCTATTTTCACCAACACTCCAAACTCCCATTCATCAGGTTTTGCCTCTTCATGCCACATTTTATAAAATAATCTTATAAGTTGCTTGGGAATCACTTCATTTTTGGCCAGTATTATCTCGGCAGATATTCAATCGTATCCAGGGGCTTTCCATCTCTTTAGTTTCTTTAGAATAGCTTCGACTTCAAACACATGAAGGTCTTCATCAGCTTCAGGTAAATCAATCATATTATTCGCTTCATATATCTTATTCATAACCATATATATATATATATATATATATATATATATATATATATATATATATATATATATATATATATATATATATATATATATATATATATATATATATATATATATATATATATATATATATATATATATATATATATATATATATATATATATATATATATATATATATATATATATATATATATATATATATCTATATATATATATAGATATATATATATATATATGTATGTATATATATATATATATATATATATATATATATATATATATATATATATATATATATATATATATATATATATATATATATATATATATATATATATATATATATATATATATATATATATATATATATATATATATATATATATATATATATATATATATATATACATATATACTTATATATATATATATATATATATATATATATATATATATATATATATATATATATATATATATATATATATATATATATATATATATATATATACATGCATATATATGTATATAAATATATATATATATATATATATATATATATATATATATATATATATATATATATATATATATATATATATATATATATATATATACACCTAAACATGCAGAAAAAAACATTCCCAAAAATCGCGAACTTGACATCCTATTTTCACAAAAGCGAAGGTTTTCTCCAAGCAAGACCTGCTGAAGGGGTATTATCTTGTGGGGATAAAGCCAGAAGACATCCCTAAAACTGCCATCACCACCCCCTTCGGTACATACTCCTCCAATTACTCTTGTAATATCATGGATGGCATCTTAGGAGGTCTCCTCTTCTGTGTATGTTACGTTTACGACATACTTGTATCTTCTTCTAAAGAGTAACACTTCCGTTGTCTATGCATTGTGTTCGACTGCCTACAACAGAAGGGCTTCGCAGTCCGGTATGACTAGTTCACCTCTGGCAAAAAGAATTATCGTTCTCATGGCACCACATCACTCCTGAAGGTGTCCACCACCTCTCAGAGAAGGTAGTAGCTATTCCGAACTTCCCCTCACATTCGATCGTCAAAGCACTTCAAGAATTCTTTTGCATGATCAAATATTATCACCGTATCCTACCTGCCATCTTCATCAGTTTTGCCGCCCTCCATGCCTCCCTCAGGGAAAAGCAAACACACCTGAAATAGGGTCCCCTTCAATAAGCGGCCTTCTGCAATGGGAAGATTTCCTTGTCAGCCGCTGCTGTTCTAACATTTCCTGTACCACATGCACCTCCTATCCTTTCAACCGATGTCAGTAATGACGCAACTGCGGCAGTCCTTGAGCAAGCGGTCAGTGGTTCGCCCCCCCCCCCCCATTGGTCTTCCTCAGTAAAATAACATTCCATTGTGGAATCCGGCTGGCAATGTATTTGGCTGTTCATCGGTTTCGCCGCTTCTTGGAAGGTATGCCCTTCATCATTCGCACGGACCACATGCCTCTAGTGTAAGCCTTCACTCGACAGTCCGACGCCTGGTCCTTCTCGACTCGCCAACACCACCCTCCTCTGTAATGTCAGTAGTGGTAGGCCTAGACTGGGGATACCTTCTCCTAAGCGGCGACAGGTGTTTGATTTAATTCATGGCCTTTAACATCCCTTTCACCGTCCTACTTCATATCTACTAAAGAGGAAGCTCATTTGCCAAGGCACTACAAAGGAGGATAAGGATTGGGTCTGCACCTGTACTTATTATCGAAGCTCATAAGTACATTGACACACAGATTCAGTAGAGGGCACCTTCCATCAACTTCAGGGGCACTTTGTCCAAATTAATGTTGATTTGTTAGGTTCCTTAGCCACATATAAGGACATCATACCTGTTTCCCGTCTTCAACCGCTCCACTCATTGGCCTGAAGCCATTCTTATGAAATAGCAATGTCTACAATGCGTGAATCTGCCTTACACTCAGTATGGATAGCCAGATTTTTGTATCCCTGAGCATACTATTTCTGATAGGAGTACCACTTTTAACTCTCAATTTTTGACATCATTAGAACATCTCCTGGGTATCAACCTTCATCAGACAAGCCCATCCAACCATGGTGCCAACGATATAGATGAAAGTTATCACCATACCCTCAAAACTGCTTTGATGCCCCACTGCAAGATCTCAAACTGGTATAACCAAGTTTGCAGGGCTTTCCCGGGACTAAGGACAACTCATAAAGATGTCCTGAATGTCTCAGTAATAGAAATAACGTATGGCGATCTGTTGATCGTCGTTGCAGATTTTTTTTTTTTTTTTTTTTTTTTTTGCAACCTCCTACGACAATATCCAACGCTAACGTCATGTTATAGGAAAATTGCCGCCATACTTACAATACCCCAGCTAAGCAACACATACTGACATATCTGCAGTCATCAACACGTTTTCCTGCGCAATGACACTAGCAAGCCACCGTTAATGCCCATTTACACGGACACTTTCCTCGTGATCCGTCGTACGCCGAAAGCATTTCTCTTCAACATGCATGACAAACAAGACTGGGTCTCTTTTGATCGCCTAAAACCTTCATATCTCCTGTCGGATGACCGGCCTACATTACGCCTCACAATAGCAGGGCTCTGTTTTTCACAAATATGTCTTTTTAATGAGTGAGCCATATACAGCCCTTGTATCACAAACACTCGTACCATTTTTTGTATATTGTAGTTATCACTATCTCCTCTCACTGATAACTTGTCAATGTATGTTTTCCTGTGCCATAGTGTTTGAATCTTGTACCGCTCTTGACAGAACAAACGATCGTTTTTGCCCATGAACTAAATCGCTCTCTCTCTCTCTCTCTCTCTCTCTCTCTCTCTCTCTCTCTCTCTCTCTCTCTCATAGTAGTAGTAGTAGTAGTAGTAGTAGTAGTAGTAAAATTTGTTTCTTTTGTGATCAGAAAATAAGTTTCTTGTTCAGCGGATACCTTATAATTAATTTTACATTATAGTAGACAGCTTGTGTCAGTGGATACAAACATACATTTTCTTTAGATTTCCGTATAATGTGAGGTCCGTTATTACTGATGAGTAGTTTTATATTTTTGGACACTTATTTATCGTGGAGTGATTGCGTAATCATATAAAAAATTAACAATGCATAAAAAGCGGCTTTACACATAACATTAAAATCTATTACTATTATTTAAATCAAAATAATAAAACAAAACATATTTTTGAACAAAATTATAGTATAATCACCTCATAATTAATTTAAGTATTTTGTCCCTTCTTTATAGGAACATGGAGCTAACCTTTAAAATAAGTTATTATGTTATCAGCAGTAAAACAAATAAATAAAACACATGTACAGTAGGTATGTTATTATAAAGATTTGTGCTTTTTTATTCATCATCGTTGAGAGTACGGAAGCCGTGGAATAAATGTAGTTGTTAAGGATGGCATTTGGGGAGACTAAGCATAGAACAGAGAATCTTCTCATACTAACCGATTTTTCATTCTGCTGGTGCATTAATCACTTATAAATATTGCCGACGAATTGTGGGGGCATAATGAGATCAAATGCAATTTCCAGGCATGGATATACTACGTTTGATGTGAGAATTTAATGCGGATGGCTGCAGTTTGCTCCGTCCCAGTCCATCGACGCCCTCCATACCTAAGTGTGATCGGGATATCAGGTTGAAATTGTGACCTTTAATACAGGCAATTAAGAGAGATTGGTCCGTATTTGTTGGGTATAGTAATTGTCATAGATTTATTTTACTCGTGTCTGACCAGCTAATTCTATGACTTAATTCTAGCCAGTGGGATGCCAAAAATTATTTACATATCCCCTAGAAACTGCCATCTTATGCTGCTTTATATATACACACACGCACACACACATACACACACATACACACACACACACATACACACACACACACACACACACACACATATATATATATATATATATATATATATATATATATATATATATATATATATATATATATATATATATATATATATATATATATATCCCTTTTGAAGTTTGGCCTAAAAAATAATTACATTCGGAACAGGAAATACACTCTATATTACGTTATCATAATTTCCAAAGCTATTCTTAATCATTTTATTTTCTATTTTTTAGATTTTAAGTATATTCTAATAATATCCTTATATCTATTGTTTTTCCCAAACTGGGTACGACGTCTAAAAAACGTTCATGAAATGACAAACAAAGTATATTATTCTTTGCTTCCGTTTTCTCTAATTGGACACTATAAAATGTTTATGTTCGATTCATACTGTTTCCTAAAAAGTTTTTCCGAAAGCAGAGATTATTGGTAAGGGTTTAATAACACTACCCTAGAAAGCATCCAACAGGTCTGTTAGGTTTTCAGCAAAAGGCCACGCTCACTGCCAATAACTGTGGAAAATACTGCTTTGTAGTTAGACTATTTACTCGAAGGATGGGCTCATTGCCAATAACTGTGGTTGATGACTGCAAAGGCATGCGATCGTGAAAACCATCTATTAAATTAGGAACAATGCATGATGCTATTACTAATATGGATGCGCAATGGCGTCCCCTGTAAGCTGACGCTCATTAGAATCCCTTTCCTGCGTGAATAATGGACTAGGGGTACTAGAAGGTTCACAACTGACGGCAAAGAAGCTAAGACATAATGAAAAATTAGAGAAATTTCTCGAAATGTTTGTACACGAACGGGAAGATTGGAAGAGATTGCAGATGTGTAAAATAGATGTTCTATGTGTGCAGGAGATAAGATGGAAAGAGAAGGGTCATCCGAGAGAAGAAATGGAATTGAGGTCATAATAGGTAATAGCTGGAAAGAAAACGTAGTAGAAGTAAAGAAAATAAATCATAGGATTTCAAAGATGCCAGTGATAATAGGCGATCAGATAGTAGATATAATTTCCATTTATAACCGGCGCCCTCACCCCTCCCTCGATTAGATAATAAGAAAAAGAAGACGAATCATTTAGAAAAGAGTTTAAGGCAGCTATTAGAACGGTGAAGGAGGAAGAGGAGCTAATTATAGGAATGCACATGAATGGCATTGTTGGGAAAAGAAGGGATGGATATGATTGATTTTAGGGGTTTATAATTAGAAAGGATTATGGGGAGTATATGTTAGAGTTGGCTCCGAGTTCTGAATAATCAGGTATAAACACCTAGTTTCAGAGGTTGGATAAGCACCTAATAACATTTAAAGGTACAGGAGGAGAAAGCCAAATAGATTTCGTCTTAGTTAGAGGAGCTGAAAAAAAAAATGGATGACGAACTGTAAAGTGATTTTTGGGGAAGTCTGTGTTAAACAACATAGACTAGTAGTGCTGGATTTCAAAATAGTAGGTCAAAAACTAAAAAAACATAAGGATAAGATTTGTAATTCAGAATTGTAGAGAGAGAGAGAGAGAGAGAGAGAGAGAGAGAGAGAGAGAGAGAGAGAGAGAGAGAGAGAGAGAGACTTTAAAGGTTTAGCCTATGGATTAGACAAGGTAAGACAGTGGAATATATCTCGGTGGGTATGAGAGAAATATGTGTATGGTAAACAAAGAGGAATTAGTTGGAAGAATGAATGGATATAGTGTGTATAAAGGAAAAAAGTGGTGGTGGAATAAAGATAAAAGAATCAGTTAAAAGAAAATGGAGAGCACTTATGGACTGGACAGTAAGGGGTGCACAAGAGACAGAAAAATGTTACAGACAAGAGAGAAACTATTCTATGAGTAAAGAATTTAAAGCTACTGGAAGAGCGGTAGAACAATATGATGAAAGGCTGGGGACAAGTGAAGGTGAAAAGGATTTCTATAAGATTCGAAGCTTGAGAACAAGACAAGATTTGGGACAACTGAGAGTCATCAATGATGGAGACTGGAACATATAGCATAGCGATGAAGACATTAAGAGAGAATAGAGAGAATAATTTAAACAACTCTAGGGACTAGTGATGCAGATACAGAATAAAGAATTGATGAAGCTCTGAGTTAAAGGGAAAATGATAAAGCACTAGGTTCATCGGAGTTTTAAATAAAAATGGTAAAGATACTACTTAGAGAGGGGACAATATTGCTGCTGGATTCATTAATAGTAACATTGGATGAGGATATATTACCTAAATACTGGGAAGGAAGCCTAATGATATACTGTATGTATTCAGTGAAAAACGTGTGTTAATTGATGAATTAATGACTGTAGAAAAACCCACATTATATTTTTTCTTTAAGAATACCTTCAACTAGTTAATTGCTAGTACCCAAGGTTACAATTCCAGTCTAATTCTTGTCCTGTTTTCCGTTAACCCTGTATCAACTTCTCTTCTAAAATCTGACTTACCGGGATATAACAAGAAACTGATACTTTAGGGATACCATTATTGCGTATAAATAGATATCTCTATATTAGTCCATAACAAAAGTCTGTCGATGTTACTATATATATATATATATATATATATATATATATATATATATATATATATATATATATATATTTATATACATAATATATGAATACATATATATATATATATATATATATATATATATATATATATATATATATATATATATATATATATATATATATATATGCACATATAAACATGCATTTGAATTATATATGTGTTTATATATATATATATATATATATATATATATATATATATATATATATATATATATATATATATATATACATATATATATATATATATATATATATATATATACATATATATATATATATATATATATATATATACATATATAAATATATATATATATATATATATATATATATATATATATATATATACATATATACATATATACATATATATATATATATATATATATATATATATATATATATATATATATATATATATATATATATATACGTATATATACAGTATATTTATATACCTATATATATATATATATATATATATATATATATATATATATATATATATATATATATATATATATATATATATATATAAATGTATATATATATATATATATATATATATATATATATATATATATATATATATATATATATATGCACTAGTGTACGAATCCAGTTAAATATGACTGCTAAATATTTAGATAAATATACTCTCAGACAAGCAGACATACCCATCTCTCACCATGGTATGAGTACTCACTCTAACCCCTGTCACGATGGAAGAGGAGAGATGCACGTTATCAGAAATAAACATATATTTGAATAGCCAAAAAATTTATCTTAATATATATGTCTATATATATATATATATATATATATATATATATATATATATATATATATATATATATATATATATATATATATATATATATATGTATGTATGTATGTATATATGTTACAGTCAATATCTAAATCCAGGAAATTTGCAAAGTGACTGAACTTTTCAGGCAATATGTGAATTGCCTGGTTCACCCAGTCAATTTACAAATCAGCTAAAAATAGCAGACAATTTATAAAATGACTAAAATTCTAATAGATTTTCTTGGCAAATTGACTGAAATGAACCCCGGTATGGATATTCTGTCAATTTACCTATCGAAACTTTGTTTGCTGTTGTCTGGGTAGTTTATTATTGTGCGTGTATGACAGACTAGTACTTACACACAAAGTATGGCGTGTTCTGAGGAAGCATTTTTTTTTCTTTTTTTTATTTTACAAGAAATAGATGTTGAAGTAAAACTCTAATTCTTTTAAAATTACGCAGTGAATCTACAAATCAGCTAAAAATTGCAGGCAATTTATAAAGTGACTAAAATCATAATATATTTTCTGAGCATATTGACTGCTATCGGAAAGATATAAGCAAACAAACATTGTACTTGAGGAAAATTTTATTTCTAAAATCTTCGTGACAATGAAATGTGAAAATAATACCTACTTGACAATATAATGTGTTAATAAAACAATGAAATGATAAAATGTCACAACAAAATGAGACTAAATCAATTTAGAGTCGGAGGGAAAAGTGTAAGTTCCAAGTAAATCATCTTCAGTAACCATTGTCTTCAAAATTTCCTCTGGAAGTTTAATTGAGCGTAGACCTACTCTGCCTCAACACCAAAGATTGCTTTATATGGATATTGTTTGAATCAAGAGTGGTAACAGATGTTCTTATGAAACTCCACAAACTTTCGAGTCTTATGGGCCACTCACCTAATCATTCATTATTACTTATGATATAAGCTTGTGTTTTTATCACAATTAAGGCCTTCACCTGATCCCGGACACTGAATATGCATTGGTTTACCATGAAACATTAACAAGACTGGCCAAAGAAGTTTAAGTTCCGAAATGTCAAATGTTGTAAATTTACTGCCATTATTGCTTTCAAGAATTTGAGATGGCCCAAACATTAAAAATATGTCCATTTGTTGGAATGCATCATCAGCGGCCCCTTTGGAAGTTAAGGGACAAAATAATCAATACTTTTTTTTAGGTGATCTTGACACAACACTATCCACTTATATTTACCTTTCATACAAGACAGATGTCAACAAGATCCACCTGATTTGACAAAATTGTGTCGTAAATCTTTTCCATTTCTTTTGACACTGAACACAAAGATTTGTACAGTCCTACAGTATCACGAGTAACATTTGCATATCTTAATAAAGCAATGACTATTTCATCTCTTCCACCATGTCCCATAGTAATATTAATGCGTTTTCTTGTGTCCAACTTATCATCAATTTCCACAAAATGAACAGGTTCTTGACTTTTATCATTTCGTCTTTTCAACGTCAACATACTAAAGAACTTCATAATTTCCGAGGATGTAATACTGCCGATTCAGTTTATCTTTTTGCATATGATGGTACTTTGAGTTACTCTATCAGACTCTAGTATTAGATTTTAAGTAGCAGTAATTTTAAAAGAATCATAGTTTTAGCCGTACAGGTGGTGGTTCGAATCACCACTCGGCCAGAAGCTGTTACCATAAAATGAATTCCAAGTGGATATGTATTCCCAAGATAGAATTCGGTATTAAATGCATTTCGTGGGTGAAATTTACATTAATTAAAATCACGTATGCTTGTCATACATATATATATATATATATATATATATATATATATATATATATATATATATATATATATATATATATATATATATATATATATATATGTGTGT
>NC_090736.1:99718200-99725700 GCF_036898095.1 Palaemon carinicauda
ATTGACGAGGCACCGGAATGGATCGAAGATCGGCTAACAAACACAGCAGAGATTTAATCAATGAATAGGCTTGCGAGTGGGGAGAAGTTACAATCGGAGTACCTCAAGTTTCCTTCCTTGGTCCATTGCTATTTCTGATCTATATTAATGATATAGATTTAGGAATAACTATTAGAATAGCCAAATTTCCCGGCAATACTAAACTGGGAATAAATGATGTGAACTCAGACAGATGTAGAAACCTTAGGAAAGGATCCTAATGAAGCTTGGAGAATAATCCCATATAAGGCAAACGCTTTTCATCCCTGGGTAACGCAAAGTTATGCACATACGTTATAACCCCACATTTAAATTACTCACTGCTTGGTAAAGAAACAGAAAGTGATGACAAGGAGGAAAATCTCGGTATTATCATCATCAAGGATTTAAGGTCACCAAACAAAGCATGAAAGCTGACCATGCCTAGAATTCGGAGTCCAGTTCTGGGCTCCAAGTATTCAGAAGGATATAGATAGATTTGTATATAGACGGAGGATGGAACGTTTGAACTTATTTGATCTAAAAATCTTACGACTAAGGGGACAGTTAATATAGGTATTTGGAAATCTTAAAGGTGTAACAAATGTAGATTATAACGAGCTATTTCCGCTTAGCACAAATCCGTCCAGAGTTAACTGATAAGAATTGGAATTGAAAAGATACAGCACCACTGTATGTGGCAATCTCTTTACTTACAAAATAGCAATTACTTGGAATAGATTTCAAGAGGATGTAATAACCAGCAACACGGTAAACTACCACAAAAATAATTTAGACAATATCATAAGAACAGTCTAAATGCCATAAACTAAATCGCTCTACCAAAGAGCAAATGGAGTCTCCACGGATGCACTAATAAGTCTTCAAGACATCCAAAATCCTTTCAACTCTCTCTCTCTCTCTCTCTCTCCTCTCTCCCTCTCTCTCTCTCTCTCTCTCTCTCTCTCTCTAAGATTAACTTAAGCCTTAGAATAGCTGAATGAATCGTACAAGGAAAACTAAAACTAAAAGAATGACAATTGATAAATAAACAAGAACACGGAGGAGAACGGGAAAGAATATAAACAAGAGAAGCGAAAGGTAAAAGAGGGATAGTTGGAAGATATTGGATGAATTATGATAAGCAGGTGTTGAGGAGACGTTAGCTGTTTAACGGTTTATCATCAACTGACAAAACCTTTACACTAGATCGGTGAGAATAACTCACGGTCAGCAACTTAAGATAACTATCAAATTACACGGGTAAAGTACCAATTACATCTTTAAGTACATATTTCCTCGCATCTCAGTTTGCTTGCATCTCTCTAAAGGTAAAGCAAAATTTCAAGAAATGAATTATGAGCAATCACTATATAATGAAAATGTCAACTTAATACACGGATTTCCAAAAGAAAAAAAAATATAAATGTCACTAAAAAGATATTTGCATTGGAACAAATCTAGATTGAAATAAGGAAAAAAAATATTACATAGAATCTCTTCATGAGAACATTAATGGAATCATATATGGTGTATTAATTTAAAGCCTGTACCATGCAGGTTTAAAGTTAACTATTTTCATTTTAACCTAATGAAATTTTGAATAATTTATAACAAACCATATAATGTTTCTCATGCAAAGTTCACCTTTGATATATGACAGCAGATACTTTCATTTCTAGCATGAAAAGAAATATTTTCAATAAAGATATTATGCCCCTCTGGGTTATCTTCAAATTTCTTTGTTTAAAAACGCAGAAAGATGATTGCTCTTTTGTTTCAAGCAAGCAATAAAATTCAACAGAAGTATCTCCCAACTTTTCCTTCAAATATGTTATTGCATTACGAAGCAATCTTTCTTCCCACCTGGTTTGCTGAAATTTCAAATTCTCTAAATTTCTTGTCATCTCATGGTGCGTTCTTATGATCTTTGACTCCGCTTCACTGTTAAATAAACTATGTAGCTAAATGACCATTTGAGATTCCTGGAAAAATAATTGGTTTCCCTGTAATCCGTCTCATGGGTTCATATGCAAGTATATGTATATTTTTATTATTTGACCAAGCGGCCATGTTTAATGCCCTTTTCTTTAATCCATATTTCTGTCTGTCACTCACATCTTGTTCACAGTATTATCAGCAGAATGATTATTTCTTCCATTTAAGCCATTGCTCCAGGGAGAGTATGGTGAACCAAACTTTACTGTAGAGACAAACTTACTTGTATATTCATTCAACTCCTCATTTTGAAATTAATTTCCATTGTTAGCCCCAAAAAACAATTGAAGGCAAACCAACCGGCCAAGTTCCAACCATTATTCAAAGCATCAAGTACTGTTTCCATTCGTTTATTTGAAATTACTACATCCGAAGTAAATCGTGTGAATGAGCAAACAATCCAAAGTATGTACTGTGCTTCCAATTGAAAGCTACAATCTGGTTAAAATCAGTTACCTTTGTAATTGCTACTTTCGGCTTTCCCAAAAATGTTTTGAATTTCTGAAAATCTCTACAATTAATGACTACCCTTTTAATTGTCTTCCATATTTTATCATTTAGCACATTAGCATTTTTATACATCCAAATTACCTATTCTTCTCCTTTGCGGTTAGATACCTTATGGATTCTTTCGACTTACAACTTTGTACATATTTTTTCCTTTTCTTAAAGAAAACTGTCTCATATGTTGCCCATGTTTAACACTTTTTATAGTTGTATAGCTTGATGTCCTCCATCAGTATCATGCTACTAAATTTTTGATTGACCTCTGTAAAGTAATAACCATGATATCCACGTCCCATCCCATTACTCTGTTTTTGCTGATAAAGAAAAGAATATATTTGCGTCAATCACTTACGTTTCAAGTATCATCTTTACAAAACTATCTTCAGTATCTTTTTTTTTTTAATATACAACTGGAATACCGATTATATCTGTACTGTGAAAATCAGATCCATCATCAAATCTAAAATCTTGAGAACAAGATTTACTTTCCAAATCATCCTTTATTATATAGTTAATATCGAGATACCTGTTTAGCTATTTCCCTCCAACGAGAGTTTTTGGGAACCCGGTATCAACAATTGTTGTTTCCACTTCATCAACTTCTTTCTTGAAATGAACCTCATTCTTGTGATCAATTACTGTCTCCCTGCTTTCTTCAGCTACAAATCTAACATTATCTGCCTTCTTTATCACCTTTAACTCTCTACTTTCCTTCATAAGCTTCTCATTGCCTTGTTCAAGATTTCTTGGTCTTTCATAAACTTTCATATCTGATTGTCGTTTAAAGTTCGAATACGATCTGCCAAATCTCCTTGCTGAAAAGTCACCTGCTATTGAGGCCGATTTAATTAACGTATTTGAAGACGACCGAGACGGTGTTCTAGAAGGTCTTCTTCTATAGTTACGTGATGCTGTTCTACAAAGTCCAGGATTTGAAGTGGAACTTCTATTTCTGTTATAGTTTTGTAGCTCTTCAAACTTCTTTCAATCATGAGAACAACTCCTGTTATCAGTGAAAAAATTTAGAAGTATTTAAAGATATAGCTAATGTTGAATCTCTATTATTTTCTATTTTCAGCTTCCTAAACTCAATCTTGAACTCAATCTTCAATCTTGTAGTAACATTTTCTTCATCGAGAGGTTTCCTTTCCGCTCCATGTTCATTAACTTTTTTAAGGCGAGTGGTCTCATCCAAAGAGAGAGAGAGAGAGAGAGAGAGAGAGAGAGAGAGAGAGAGAGAGAGAGAGAGAGAGAGAGGACTTTAAAGGTTTAGCCTATGGATTAGACAAGGTAAGACAGTGGAATATATCTCGGTGGATATGAGAGAAATATGTGTATGGTAAACAAAGAGGAATTAGTTGGAAGAATGAATGGATATAGTGTGTATAAAGGAAAAAAGTGGTGGTGGAATAAAGATAAAAGAATCAGTTAAAAGAAAATGGAGAGCACTTATGGACTGGACAGTAAGGGGTGCACAAGAGACAGAAAAATGTTACAGACAAGAGAGAAACTATTCTATGAGTAAAGAATTTAAAGCTACTGGAAGAGCGGTAGAACAATATGATGAAAGGCTGGGGACAAGTGAAGGTGAAAAGGATTTCTATAAGATTCGAAGCTTGAGAACAAGACAAGATTTGGGACAACTGAGAGTCATCAATGATGGAGACTGGAACATATAGCATAGCGATGAAGACATTAAGAGAGAATAGAGAGAATAATTTAAACAACTCTAGGGACTAGTGATGCAGATACAGAATAAAGAATTGATGAAGCTCTGAGTTAAAGGGAAAATGATAAAGCACTAGGTTCATCGGAGTTTTAAATAAAAATGGTAAAGATACTACTTAGAGAGGGGACAATATTGCTGCTGGATTCATTAATAGTAACATTGGATGAGGATATATTACCTAAATACTGGGAAGGAAGCCTAATGATATACTGTATGTATTCAGTGAAAAACGTGTGTTAATTGATGAATTAATGACTGTAGAAAAACCCACATTATATTTTTTCTTTAAGAATACCTTCAACTAGTTAATTGCTAGTACCCAAGGTTACAATTCCAGTCTAATTCTTGTCCTGTTTTCCGTTAACCCTGTATCAACTTCTCTTCTAAAATCTGACTTACCGGGATATAACAAGAAACTGATACTTTAGGGATACCATTATTGCGTATAAATAGATATCTCTATATTAGTCCATAACAAAAGTCTGTCGATGTTACTATATATATATATATATATATATATATTTATATACATAATATATGAATACATATATATATATATATATATATATGCACATATAAACATGCATTTGAATTATATATGTGTTTATATATATATATATATATACATATATATATATATATATATACATATATATATATATATATACATATATAAATATATATATATATATATATATACATATATACATATATACATATATATATATATATATATATACGTATATATACAGTATATTTATATACCTATATATATATATATATATATATACAGTATTTATATATATAAATGTATATATATATATATATATATATGCACTAGTGTACGAATCCAGTTAGATATGACTGCTAAATATTTAGATAAATATACTCTCAGACAAGCAGACATACCCATCTCTCACCATGGTATGAGTACTCACTCTAACCCCTGTCACGATGGAAGAGGAGAGATGCACGTTATCAGAAATAAACATATATTTGAATAGCCAAAAAATTTATCTTAATATATATGTCTATATATATATATATATATATATATATATGTATGTATGTATGTATATATGTTACAGTCAATATCTAAATCCAGGAAATTTGCAAAGTGACTGAACTTTTCAGGCAATATGTGAATTGCCTGGTTCACCCAGTCAATTTACAAATCAGCTAAAAATAGCAGACAATTTATAAAATGACTAAAATTCTAATAGATTTTCTTGGCAAATTGACTGAAATGAACCCCGGTATGGATATTCTGTCAATTTACCTATCGAAACTTTGTTTGCTGTTGTCTGGGTAGTTTATTATTGTGCGTGTATGACAGACTAGTACTTACACACAAAGTATGGCGTGTTCTGAGGAAGCATTTTTTTTTCTTTTTTTTATTTTACAAGAAATAGATGTTGAAGTAAAACTCTAATTCTTTTAAAATTACGCAGTGAATCTACAAATCAGCTAAAAATTGCAGGCAATTTATAAAGTGACTAAAATCATAATATATTTTCTGAGCATATTGACTGCTATCGGAAAGATATAAGCAAACAAACATTGTACTTGAGGAAAATTTTATTTCTAAAATCTTCGTGACAATGAAATGTGAAAATAATACCTACTTGACAATATAATGTGTTAATAAAACAATGAAATGATAAAATGTCACAACAAAATGAGACTAAATCAATTTAGAGTCGGAGGGAAAAGTGTAAGTTCCAAGTAAATCATCTTCAGTAACTATTGTCTTCAAAATTTCCTCTGGAAGTTTAATTGAGCGTAGACCTACTCTGCCTCAACACCAAAGATTGCTTTATATGGATATTGTTTGAATCAAGAGTGGTAACAGATGTTCTTATGAAACTCCACAAACTTTCGAGTCTTATGGGCCACTCACCTAATCATTCATTATTACTTATGATATAAGCTTGTGTTTTTATCACAATTAAGGCCTTCACCTGATCCCGGACACTGAATATGCATTGGTTTACCATGAAACATTAACAAGACTGGCCAAAGAAGTTTAAGTTCCGAAATGTCAAATGTTGTAAATTTACTGCCATTATTGCTTTCAAGAATTTGAGATGGCCCAAACATTAAAAATATGTCCATTTGTTGGAATGCATCATCAGCGGCCCCTTTGGAAGTTAAGGGACAAAATAATCAATACTTTTTTTTAGGTGATCTTGACACAACACTATCCACTTATATTTACCTTTCATACAAGACAGATGTCAACAAGATCCACCTGATTTGACAAAATTGTGTCGTAAATCTTTTCCATTTCTTTTGACACTGAACACAAAGATTTGTACAGTCCTACAGTATCACGAGTAACATTTGCATATCTTAATAAAGCAATGACTATTTCATCTCTTCCACCATGTCCCATAGTAATATTAATGCGTTTTCTTGTGTCCAACTTATCATCAATTTCCACAAAATGAACAGGTTCTTGACTTTTATCATTTCGTCTTTTCAACGTCAACATACTAAAGAACTTCATAATTTCCGAGGATGTAATACTGCCGATTCAGTTTATCTTTTTGCAGATGATGGTACTTTGAGTTACTCTATCAGACTCTAGTATTAGATTTTAAGTAGCAGTAATTTTAAAAGAATCATAGTTTTAGCCGTACAGGTGGTGGTTCGAATCACCACTCGGCCAGAAGCTGTTACCATAAAATGAATTCCAAGTGGATATGTATTCCCAAGATAGAATTCGGTATTAAATGCATTTCGTGGGTGAAATTTACATTAATTAAAATCACGTATGCTTGTCATATATATATATATATATATATGTGTGTGTGTGTGTGTGTATATATACATATATTTATATTTATATATATACATATATTTATGTATATATTTATGTATATATATATATATATATATATATATATATAAACATATATATATATATATATATATATATATGTATATATATATATATATATAGTTATATATGTACATATATATATATATATATATATATATATATATGTTTACATACTTATATATATACATATATATATATATATATATATATATATATATATATATATATGTATGTATATATGTTTCTATATTTATATATACAGTTCATATATATATATATATATATATATATATATATATATATATATGTATGTATATATATATGTGTGTGTGTGCATATACATGTATACATATGAAAATGAATTATTTTTTCAATAATAATAATAATAATAATAATAATAATA
>NC_090736.1:99730700-99740700 GCF_036898095.1 Palaemon carinicauda
AATCTTCATGATCCCTTTAAATCAATCAACACAAAATTGATATTTTTTTCATAACTCCTTATAATAGAGTATTTAACCCTTAATGCACTGGGTACCAATATCAACTGTGATCAACTGTGCCAGTAATTATGAAATGCCTTTACATTCAACTTCTGTTCTACTCATTTTCCATTAACTGTGACCTAAAAAATATTGGTCTAATTGATCCTTATACGAATATCATTTCTCAACTGCAATGCAATAAATGTTCAAGCACACACATCATCAATTCAAGTTTATCAAAAATATTTCTGCAATGAAAAAATTATCTCTTGCACATTATTATTCACCAAGAGAATTATTGAATTATAATCAAAATATCAATAAACATTTCCCAACATTATATATCGTCATGATAAATCATTTACTCTTCAATATATCATTGTTATTCAATGATATAAAATGAAATATTACTCATCAAATTGCATCATCGTATGTATAAAAATGCATAAAAAAAATTATTCAAATTCTTGGCATAAAATAATGAGTAAATTCACGTAGTTTCTATCAACATAATATATCCCGAAGCTCATTTACATTAACGTCTTTAGTTATTGAATCATCATAATTATTTCATAAAAAAAGAAATATATTTAATGAATAATAGAGTCATTTTATGAACTTGAATCATATTTGCACCTTGCCTACGTATTATTTTCTTCACAAGAATATATTGCCCTAAAAAGAAGATAAGTCTTGAAACTCAAGTGGCAGTAAACTAACATTTTAATGTTAAAAATATTATTCAAAAGAAATCATTTGCAGACTATTTCAATTAAAATATTTCATATGTCCTTTCTTTCAGGGATTCATCTACTACACAGGCATGAATAACTTTCTGTGTGTTTTCACACTTTTTTCTTTCAACTCAACATGAAAGGGTGCAATGAATATAACTCTAAATATGTACTTGCTGTACACTATTTCCTGTGTAATTATTATGGGACTAAAAATGCACTTTGAGGTATTCAGTTAATGTAAGCTCATTTTTGGCACATATTTTACATCTTTAATTACTTAAATATATCCTTACCTCAATTCATTAGTTATATTCAATTTGACCTTAGCACATAGTGAATCAGTTATTTCATAATTTGTTTTGATTTTCCCCCTTTCTTCATATTTATTCAAATTGCCTTAATCAACATTCAAATCATAATCAAAATCATTATTTAAAGTCATGTTTATCATTGTTACACGTGTTACACAAAATATTAATCAATACATCGCCTATAAAATACAAAAAAGAAATAACTCTTTTACTCTATTGGCATAATTTTTAAATCAATAAATCAGTACACTTGTAAATCATCAATCACTTATGGGTTTCTCTTCCAATTGACAACATCACCCATATCTTCATAAGAAAAAAAAATCTGATTTCACCTTCCTTTGTAATTTAAATATAAAAAAAATCTCATTTTACATTTCATTGTATTTATATATATATATATATATATATATACATATATATATATATATATATATATATATGCAATTCTGATCCATGATTCTTACTTTTGGGCGTAAGTCACTTTCAACATTTCTAATAACCCTTGGTTTCTCTCGTTCTATTTTAATTCTTCATAAATGTAAGTTGGTAGCAATAATTCTCTCAACATCTTCCAGTCTTTTTAAAATAATCCTTCCTCTATCATTTTAAACGTACCAATAATGTATTTAAATCCTAAGCAAACACCCAGTACTCTAAGGCTCCTAAGACTCCTTTCATTCAATCATCAAGAATAGTCCTTTGACCAAAAAAATCGCAATCATATTTAGGATTAATAAGTACATTTACTCTATGCCCTGAAAGAAATTCGTACACTTTTCTAGACCATTAAATGGATATTCTATTGATGACTACCATCATCATTCACTACCCCACTTCTGGTATCACTTTTACAATGAGACATTTCTTTTTATACTCATGAGGCATCACACATTGTTTTTAGAACTTATTTGTAAGAGATCGCTCTAAATTCAAACATTCTTCAAAAATGCTAATAGCCTTGAATGGCTTGTATTCTTTAACCATGGTGCTTACAAAATCAACTTTGTATCTCTCTCCTCAATAACTGAGCCACAATGTTTTTACTTTTTTATTATTATTATTGGGATAGACGTTTCATTCATATTCTGCATTTTAATTCTACTTATGGTGACCTTTACTAGTCTAACTTCTATCATCACTGGGAATTATTTTTCGAGAGAATTTAAAAGAGACTTATTATTTCTAACACTCACAGTGTTCATTATGGGGCGTTGGTAATATTTCATCGTTTTTACCGTTATATAAAAATGTTTAGGAATTTTTGGCAGGTTCTGGCGACGATGTTTCTACTCATCTTAGTTGCAGCTTTTCTATTTTGCCCGACCCATCGCCTGAAATGGCTAATCTCTGCCCATTTCTCCTCTATCCCTACATCTATGCTCCTGATAATAAATTATGCTCCTTTCTGATTACCAAACTGTAATCTCTACTCATTTAGTTTCAGAAGTCATTACCCACCATTCAGATGAGGTATTTTATCAGAGTAATATTAATAAATAAATGAGCATGCATATCCTTTCATCTGAACTACATTATTTTGTCTTTTGACAGACTCTGGCATCCTATATTAGTTATCCTATCTTCTTTATATACCTGCGGGTTATTTTTTATTTAGGCATCTATATGATCTCTCTAGCTAAACTCTAGCTTTTCATATTTCAGTACTGATCAGACTTTATATTTGATCAATAGCATCATAGCTCATTAATTCCTATGACTATATGTTCATTTTTAAATCACTGTGCCTAACAACAAAATTTTTCTTTTATTCATATGCCTGGAGCATCATTTATATTTATTCTGTCTATAGCAGTATTATTCTATTTGCCTAAAATAATTTCTTGGAATTCCCTTTTACAGTATTTAGACTATTCTATTCTATTCCCTTTATTATCTGTCGGCATTTTTTTTTATTCATATGGTTCCTATCAAATATTCACAAGGAGTAATTCATTCGTTGCTGCTCTTCCTATTTCTCAAATTTCTTACTTTCCTTGCCTTTTTGATCTAATTTCCATTGCCTTTCTTAATCCAGATTCTGAGTCTTCTATCAATTCGTCTCCTCAAAAGTGGCCAGCTTTGTAAAAGAATTGTCTCTGAAAAGTAGAATCATACAACTTGACTATCTTATTTTTATTTTTAGCTTGCATCTCTCACAAATGAAATTTATCCTTTATCATGGTATCGGTTTTTAACGATATCTTAAGGCTCATTCGAGAAATGTTGAAAACATAAAAAACAATAAATAAGTGAATAAATAAAATAAAACCTTCTTTCATCATTTGGCACATTTTGACTAATAATTCTCTATCTAACCTAACGGTTCATACCCATTTATTTTACTTGTATGCATTTCATTTCCTTAAATCATTTTTTTTCACTTCTAAAATTTATAAGCAGGTATTTTTCTATAATATATCGCTATATTGCATCCTATTATATATACTGTATTTGCCAGTCTCTATAAGATAAAATAGTCACATGCAACGTGGATGTAAATCCGCTACATATTCGTATCTTTCCTATATAATATTTTCCCTGTCTTTCATTTTATCCAGTTAATTATTTCTATCTTGTTTCATCTGCACTATTTGGAGGATTTGAGTTTCTCTTTTTTGGTGCCGGAGGGGCATTATGAGAAGTGGTTTCCTTTATTTCATGATTGGGTTCTTTATTTTTGTGTCTGCCTTTCTGCCCTGTGTGTTCTCTGTTACAATATTTTGCCTGATTTCTATCTCCTTTTTTTTATGTAATTTTCCCCTAGATTTAAATGTTTCCTGTCTTTGCCCTACATTTCTTCTCATTATTCGGTTTAACTCTAGGGTAATGTCCGCCTAATTCCAATCGACTGTTCTAACTTCCCTGCAATTTTTTTGGATTGTTTCCAGATTCTCTCGTACGATTTGTAGCTATTTGTTCCTTAGATTTTTCCTCCTGATTTCCTATCGAAGTGGTTAATTTTCCTTTCTCTTCGTAAAAACCTTTATCCCTGCCACGAAAGTTGATGCCTTATTAACTCTGCGTATAGGGAACTATCGTTAGCAATGAATTTTACCTTTGACAAAGGATCTTCTTTACTGTTGCTATCTGATCCTTCATTTTTGTGGCAAATTCATTCATCGAGCCACCCTCATATATAGCCAATAGGAACCTATCTGTCTCTTTGGCCGATAGCCATATTTGCTTACATTTTTCATTACTCACTAAATGTTCCTTACCATTCAAGGTTTTGTGAGCTTCACCTAATTTTCTAGTCACTGTTAACATAGCCTGTTAAATTTTTGCTGGCTTATTGTTTATTCTCAGACTAACTATTCTACTTTCAGTATCACCTAACTACTTATTCACTGTATATTTCTCTAAACTTCTTTTATCTGGGCTATTCATACCTATATTTCCAGAAAAAAACATGTTTGTGTTCATTTCCCTGCTGTATTCATGTTAGAGTGGTTAATTATTTGGTTTAGTTCTTTAAAATCACGTAGTTTGGGAAATTACTTGCTTGTGTTTTTCACTTTCTTGTATAATTTATAGTCCTCAGCAATGTAGGCTTGGGTCTTTCAACTCTTTTAGTACCTTGTGGTGCCCAGGTGATAGCTTGGTGAACTAATCTCAATTGGGAGTGTGAAGAGCATGTCCAAACAATCTCCATATACCTCATCATGGTCTAATCCACATTTGGCATTTGGGTAATCTCTCTTAATCCTGTGCAGCCATTTAACTCTCAATATCCTTCTGAGGGCTTTGTTCTGAAATGTACCAAATGTATTAGAGACTGCTTCATTGTACTACCATAACTCAAGCCCATAGAGTAATACCAATTTCACTAAACTGATATATAGTCTGATTTTTATATGCAATGTCAGGCGATAAGATTTTCACATTTTATTTAGTCTAGCAATTGTCTGATTTGCCTTTTTCAATCTTTCACTAAACTCTAATTCTAAAGAATCTTTTATTGAAGATATCATAGTTCCTAAATACTTAAATGATTCCACCCCATTAATCCTTTCTCCTTCCGATGATATTTCATCTTCCATTGCATAGTCCGTTCTCATAACCTCTGTTTTTCTTCTATTCATCTTCACCCCATCCTCGTTTGATATCTCATGCATTTTGGTATGCAACCATTTCAATTAATGTGGTGTTCCGCTAACTAGGACAGCAGCATCATCATACTTTGGGTCTGCTAAGTTCCAATCACCAATTCAGTCCAAACTTCTCCACCTTTTCTGACTGTTCTAATATACACACACACACACACACACACACATATATATATATATATATATAATATATATGTATATATATATATATATATATATAAAGAATATATATGGATATATATATATATGTGTATATATATATATATATTTATATATAGATATATATATATATATATATATACATATATATATATATAATATATTCACATATATATATATATATATATATATTCACATATATACATATATTAGAAGTATATATATATATATATATATGTGTGTGTGTGTGTGTGTAACTACACACACACACACACGCATATATATATATATATATAAATATATTTATATATATATGTATATATACATATATACTTTTACATATATATACATTTATATAATATATATTTATATACAATATATATATATATATATACATATATATATATATATATATATATACATATATAATATATATTGGTATATAAATAATATACATATATATATGTATATCAATATTATTTATATATATATATATATATATAAGTATATTTATGTATATATATATATATATATATATACACATATATATATATAGATATATATATATATATATATATAAATATGTATTTATATAATATATATTTCTTTATATATGATATATATTTCTTTATATATGATATATATATATATATATATATATAATATGTATATATATGTATATATATAAATATATATATATATATATATATATATACGTGAATATATATATATATATATATATATAAATATATATATATATATATATATATCCATATATAATATATATATATATATATATATATGTATGTATATATATACATATATATATACATATATGTGTATATATATATATATATGTATATATATATATATATATATATGTATATATACAGAATTGATATATATACACACACATATATATATATATATATATATGTATGTATATATATACATATATATATATATATATATATACATATATATATATATATATATATATTTATATATGTATGTATATATATACATACATACATATATATATCTATATATATGTATATATATATATATATATATATCTATAAATATACGTGTGTGTGTATATAACAATATTAGCCGTTAAGATACTCGGAGGGTAATCTTACAACAAATGATTTGGAAAAAGTTGAACTGATGAACGTATATTTCACAACTCTATTCACTGACCACAGTCTTTAAATAAAATCATCTATATAATGGATGATGTCAAAAAGAAATTAAAAGTAATGAGTAAGTATAAGGTACCAGGTCCAGATGATATTCATCGAAGAGAGAGTGTAGAACTAGAAGAGATAACCTTACACTTTTAAATATACTAAGAAACAGTCAACAAAAGAAAGGCACCACAAGGATGGTAACTAGGCAATGTTCCTCCATCATAAACAAAGGTACCAGAAGAGGAACCTGGCAACTACAGACCGGTTTTTTTCCTTATTTTCTTTAAATTTTTATTTGAATCAATTATAGTAGATTCATTAGTAAAACAGAGAAAAACAATCTTCCGATTGAAAGCCAACATGGTTTTAGGCAAAAGAGATCATATGTGACAAATCTTTTAGCATTTATGACAAAAGCAGTGCAATAGAAACCATATACGTAGACTTTCAAAAGGCTTTTGACAAAGTTCCTCATATGAAAATAATAGTAAAAATTAGAGTACTAGGCTGCATTGACGAGGCACCGGAATGGATCGAAGATCGGCTAACAAACACAGCAGAGATTTAATCAATGAATAGGCTTGCGAGTGGGGAGAAGTTACAATCGGAGTACCTCAAGTTTCCTTCCTTGGTCCATTGCTATTTCTGATCTATATTAATGATATAGATTTAGGAATAACTATTAGAATAGCCAAATTTCCCGGCAATACTAAACTGGGAATAAATGATGTGAACTCAGACAGATGTAGAAACCTTAGGAAAGGATCCTAATGAAGCTTGGAGAATAATCCCATATAAGGCAAACGCTTTTCATCCCTGGGTAACGCAAAGTTATGCACATACGTTATAACCCACATTTAAATTACTCACTGCTTGGTAAAGAAACAGAAAGTGATGACAAGGAGGAAAATCTCGGTATTATCATCATCAAGGATTTAAGGTCACCAAACAAAGCATGAAAGCTGACCATGCCTAGAATTCGGAGTCCAGTTCTGGGCTCCAAGTATTCAGAAGGATATAGATAGATTTGTATATAGACGGAGGATGGAACGTTTGAACTTATTTGATCTAAAAATCTTACGACTAAGGGGACAGTTAATATAGGTATTTGGAAATCTTAAAGGTGTAACAAATGTAGATTATAACGAGCTATTTCCGCTTAGCACAAATCCGTCCAGAGTTAACTGATAAGAATTGGAATTGAAAAGATACAGCACCACTGTATGTGGCAATCTCTTTACTTACAAAATAGCAATTACTTGGAATAGATTTCAAGAGGATGTAATAACCAGCAACACGGTAAACTACCACAAAAATAATTTAGACAATATCATAAGAACAGTCTAAATGCCATAAACTAAATCGCTCTACCAAAGAGCAAATGGAGTCTCCACGGATGCACTAATAAGTCTTCAAGACATCCAAAATCCTTTCAACTCTCTCTCTCTCTCTCTCTCTCTCTCTCTCTCTCTCTCTCTCTCTCTAAGATTAACTTAAGCCTTAGAATAGCTGAATGAATCGTACAAGGAAAACTAAAAACTAAAAGAATGACAATTGATAAATAAACAAGAACACGGAGGAGAACGGAAAGAATATAAACAAGAGAAGCGAAAGGTAAAAGAGGGATAGTTGGAAGATATTGGATGAATTATGATAAGCAGGTGTTGAGGAGACGTTAGCTGTTTAACGGTTTATCATCAACTGACAAAACCTTTACACTAGATCGGTGAGAATAACTCACGGTCAGCAACTTAAGATAACTATCAAATTACACGGGTAAAGTACCAATTACATCTTTAAGTACATATTTCCTCGCATCTCAGTTTGCTTGCATCTCTCTAAAGGTAAAGCAAAATTTCAAGAAATGAATTATGAGCAATCACTATATAATGAAAATGTCAACTTAATACACGGATTTCCAAAAGAAAAAAAAATATAAATGTCACTAAAAAGATATTTGCATTGGAACAAATCTAGATTGAAATAAGGAAAAAAAATATTACATAGAATCTCTTCATGAGAACATTAATGGAATCATATATGGTGTATTAATTTAAAGCCTGTACCATGCAGGTTTAAAGTTAACTATTTTCATTTTAACCTAATGAAATTTTGAATAATTTATAACAAACCATATAATGTTTCTCATGCAAAGTTCACCTTTGATATATGACAGCAGATTCTTTTCATTTCTAGCATGAAAAGAAATATTTTCAATAAAGATATTATGCCCCTCTGGGTTATCTTCAAATTTCTTTGTTTAAAACGCAGAAAGATGATTGCTCTTTTGTTTCAAGCAAGCAATAAAATTCAACAGAAGTATCTCCCAACTTTTCCTTCAAATATGTTATTGCATTACGAAGCAATCTTTCTTCCACCTGGTTTGCTGAAATTTCAAATTCTCTAAATTTCTTGGTCATCTCATGGTGCGTTCTTATGATCTTTGACTCCGCTTCACTGTTAAATAAACTATGTAGCTAAATGACCATTTGAGATTCCTGGAAAAATAATTGGTTTCCCTGTAATCCGTCTCATGGGTTCATATGCAAGTATATGTATATTTTTATTATTTGACCAAGCGGCCATGTTTAATGCCCTTTTCTTTAATCCATATTTCTGTCTGTCACTCACATCTTGTTCACAGTATTATCAGCAGAATGATTATTTCTTCCATTTAAGCCATTGCTCCAGGGAGAGTATGGTGAACCAAACTTTACTGTAGAGACAAACTTACTTGTATATTCATTCAACTCCTCATTTTGAAATTAATTTCCATTGTTAGCCCCAAAAAACAATTGAAGGCAAACCAACCGGCCAAGTTCCAACCATTATTCAAAGCATCAAGTACTGTTTCCATTCGTTTATTTGAAATTACTACATCCGAAGTAAATCGTGTGAATGAGCAAACAATCCAAAGTATGTACTGTGCTTCCAATTGAAAGCTACAATCTGGTTAAAATCAGTTACCTTTGTAATTGCTACTTTCGGCTTTCCCAAAAATGTTTTGAATTTCTGAAAATCTCTACAATTAATGACTACCCTTTTAATTGTCTTCCATATTTTATCATTTAGCACATTAGCATTTTTATACATCCAAATTACCTATTCTTCTCCTTTGCGGTTAGATACCTTATGGATTCTTTCGACTTACAACTTTGTACATATTTTTCCTTTTCTTAAAGAAAACTGTCTCATATGTTGCCCATGTTTAACACTTTTTATAGTTGTATAGCTTGATGTCCTCCATCAGTATCATGCTACTAAATTTTTGATTGACCTCTGTAAAGTAATAACCATGATATCCACGTCCCATCCCATTACTCTGTTTTTGCTGATAAAGAAAAGAATATATTTTGCGTCAATCACTTACGTTTCAAGTATCATCTTTACAAAACTATCTTCAGTATCTTTTTTTTTTTAATATACAACTGGAATACCGATTATATCTG
>NC_090736.1:99748200-99750700 GCF_036898095.1 Palaemon carinicauda
TATATATAATTATATATTATATATATATATATGAATATATATATATTTTTATACGTATGTACGTATATATATATATATATATATATATATATATATATATATATATATATATATATATATATATATATATATGTATGTATATATATATATATATATATATATATATATATATATATATATATATATATATATATATATATATATATATGCATGTGTGTGTGTGTGGGTGTGTGAGTACGTGTTTTATTTGAATGAATATATAAAACTCTATACAGAAGGAGTTGATTTAGCTAATTCCACCTAATCGTTCCGCCCAAAAGGGGGTTGTACGTACCGTGTGTTACACGATCGTACATAGTAACGACATTTCATTTTGTTTATATATTATGCTTGTATCTTCGCTCTTCCCTCGCACTAAAAACATCCTGAATAAGCATGCCTGTTTTTCTCACCTTTAATGGTGTCGGTTTTTAACATGAAATTTCCTGTTGCGTTGAGCTTTTGTATATAAAGGAGAGTGTTCTATAATAAACTCACTCAGTTGCTTTCATCCTGTCTCTGAGTCACAGCATTCTCTAGGCACATCACATTGGTGACCCCGGAAGTCGACTTGCTCCTCCCGCCTTCCGCACCCCATCGCCCCTTCGTTGTTGGTACTATGGCAGACTCTATTCAAGTTAATGCTGCGGCTCCCCCATTGAAACTTTCGTCATTTTCCAGCGGAGAGGCGTCTGCTTGGTTTCAGCGCGCATAAGTCCAGTTTCGCATCAAGGGCGTGACTCGCTCAACCACCAAAGCAGATTATGTTCTCGTGGTGATACCCATGACACCTTCCCGGAAATATCCGACTGGCTTTGTGAACAAGGAGGCACCCCAATAGCGTATGACGCCCTCAAAACATACTTCCTGAAGCATTACTCGCCGTCGCCATCCACCCGAATAGCAAAGCTTTTTCCGCTCTCGCAACAACCATGTGGGACCAAAGGGCTTTGCTTGCCCTCAAGGAAATGACCAGTATCGCTCGCCTGCAACTTGCCACAGACGGCTCTCCTCGGGAGTTGAAACTACTTCGTTCCCTTTGGATATGCCGTTTACCCGGACCTGTACGAGCTGTCATACCCGATGTCGATAGTTTATCCATAAAGGACTTGATGACCAAGGCCGACGCCCTTATGGACAGCCACTCCAAGACCTCCATCAACGCCTCCACCCCTGACGAAGAGGACGCCTATTCAACGTCAACCGAAGCTGACGTAAATGCAGTAGGACACACATGTCTACCCCGTGACGTGCCGAAGCGGCGTCAAAGCCACTCACCACCCACCACTCCCTCGCGCCCCAGCCATAGACTTCTACAGCCATTTACTATCTCCCATCCGCCGCAGTTTTCCTATTACCACTTCAGATTCGGGGCAACAGTGAAAAAATGTACCAAGGATTGTCAATGGCCAAAAATGTGTAAGTAGGCCATCGCTTGTGGCGGTAACCTTCCGTGTTTCTAATCTTTTCTTTTCTACATGATGCAGGAATGGGCATGTGATTTTTGGTAGACACGGGTGCTTGTCGTTCTCTTTTTCCAAGGGAACTCTTCAGGACAGGACGTAGTCTGTCTACATCTGCTGACGTCCGCTTGGTAGCTGCCAACGGATCTGCGATACCCACCTACAGTTACGAGAACCTCATATTATCGTTCGGAAACAGTAAATTTAATTGGAAGTTTCTCGTTGCTGACGTCACATTGCCAATCCTCGGTGCGGATTTTCTCTCTCATTTTACCTTCTGGTTGATGTCGCCCACCGATGATTGGTCAACGCAGAATCGTACTTGTCGACACCTCTTCAACCCGCCCCCTCCAACCTCGCTATCCACATCAGCGCACCCATGGAAGCCTGCGCCCAACTCCTCACGTCGTACCCAGAAGTTTTCCATCCAAAACTTCGCCAAACGCCACGGCAACTGCCAAGCACGGTATTTATCACTATATCAGGAGGACGGGACCCCATGTCTTCGCAAAATTCAGACGTCTGGCACCGGATCGATTGGCAGCCGCCAAACAGACGTTCAATGAAATTTAGGAAATGGGCCTTTGCTAAAAGGCCTCCATCCCATGGTCGTTACCCTTACACATCGTTCTGAAGAAAGACAGCTCCTTTCGTCCGTGCATGGATTACAGGCGCCTGAACATGCAAACAGAACCAGATCACTACCCCCTCCAAAATATCACCGACGTGACCTCCTACCTGCAAAAAGCGAAGGTTATCTCTACGCTCGACCTCCTGAAGGGGTATTATCAGGTGCCTATGAACCCAGAAGACATACCCAATACCGTCAACACCACTGCATTTGGTATGTACACCTTCAATTAGTGTACTCCTATTTTGGCCTTCGTAATGCTGGGGCCACGTTTCAACGTCTCATGGATGGCATCTTAGGGGACCTCCCTTTCTGTGTATGCTATGTGGACGACATACTTGTGTTCTCCTCCTCATATTTGAATATG
>NC_090736.1:99755700-99768200 GCF_036898095.1 Palaemon carinicauda
GAAAACTATTTTCAAGAAAGAGAATGAACTTTCCTGTAACTCATGAATATTCTGATGTGTTTAGCGTTACAAGAAGAAAATAGGTACTCCCAGTTACATGATGAAATGGAAGGAAGTAAAGTAAAAGTGGACAATAATAATAAAAAAAAGAATGTACTGGGATCAGTGAAAGATATAGGTGGAAGAAGTTCCTAAAAATATCAAGGATAACTATAAAAAAGACCAAAATCCCTAACAAGAAGTGATTTAAAATGACGGCGAAATCCAAGAAAAATAAAATATAATGAAAAAAAAAATATTAAAAACAATAATCAAACAAGAGCCCAAGACAATCGTAAACAAAACTAGTAGAATATTTACAAAATACCAAAGGAATGAAGCATAAAACAGACGAAAAGAATGATTGCATACAGATATTTTCTTCACACACATAGATGGAGGGATAAATATTAAAGATTTCTATACAATGTTATATATTGATGATATATTGATGATATAAAAACTAACTATTCCAAAAAAACTTCTGTGCTGCCATCACAGATATTGATATTTTGCCCATGAAGGACCTGGTTGCCAAAGTCGACGCCCTTGTGGACAGCCACTTCACCACCTTCAAGACCTCTATCACCGCCTCCACTCCTGATGAAGTGGACAACTATTCAAGAACAACCAAAGCTGACGTGAATGTGGAAGGACACAGACGACAACCCCGTGATGTGCAGGAGCGGCGAGAAAAACGGCCACCACCCACTAATCGCTTATACCCTAACCAACGTCCTCTATGTAGACCTTAGCACACACACAGCAAACTTCACTCTGAATATTGACCTCACTGAGAAAGATGATAATCTTGCTTGGATTATGGAATCAAATAAGGCAACACTTCAATCACGAACAGACCCAAAAACCAGAGAAAATGGCATATGCTGACAAAGTTAAGGAAAAAAATCTGTTGGTAATTAAATCATCAAATGCAACAACTAAAATTACTGAAAAAAAAAAACACGAGGTCGAAGACACACTTAAAGACATTCCAATACTTAATGCGAGGTCTACTTCAAATGGAAATGTAGTTGTAAACTTTGCTAACAAAATGATCAGAGAACAGACTGCAAAAGAAATCCAGACGTTCGTTGCCAACACTGAAACGAAAAAAATCAGCAAAACTAAAAATAATGATATGCAATGTATACAAGGATGAAGATGAAGTAGTAAATGCCTTAATTCAAAGAAAACATTACCTAGACCAAATTCAAAACATAGATGAGAAGATGAGCGTGGTACTGAAAAAATGCTGCAGGTGAGACTACCCTCTATGTGTTGGTGTGGTACTGTTATAAACGCACATTATGGTTCCAATTAAAATGTCTCTTCAGTGTGTTATATATTTTAGACTTGTAGGTTACTTCTTCTGAATAAGTCTAAGTAAGTTAACTTTAAAACAGTTTATTAGCAGCTCCATCACAGGAGTATAGATGGTTTGGTCGGATGACCATTCCTTATGACAGGATGACAAGAACTAACAAAAATATATTGTCTGATGATAACGTATACTTAGTTATCTCAGCACTTACGTAAAATGGTAAACACAAAATTAATATAGGAAGCTATCTAGATCCGGTGAGACAGAACTCTTCTCACGGTTTGCATTGTGTTTACTCTTCATGGAAAATGTTACATTGCAAATGGTTAGCTTGGTCTTGACTTTCGCATCCTGTTTATGACTGACTTGGCGTTCTCACACTCCTCCTAACTTCTCCATTGACCTCATTTTACACACATTACATTAGCTTGGACAGCTACCTTCAATTAATTGAAGACAAATAATATGTTAAAAATATGTCTACAAGGAGTGTGACTGGATATATATATATATATATATATATATATATATATATATATATATATATATATATATATATATATATATATATATATTATTTTTTAACTTTAACCATAAACAAGTGATTAAGGATGAATGTTCAAATAGGTACATTAAAAAAAATACATACCTAACAGATATTGTCAAAACCAAAGAAAAATGCATGGAAAATACAGATTATTACATGGTACATTGCTAGCAAATGATTATATGGTATCCCCCCAAAAAATACTGATGTACATATGATTTGGTAACTTGTAAAGAATAGTTGTCACCTTTGTCAAAAATACAGATTATTATAATACGGTAACTAATACGTATATTTGTTACCTTGGTGAAGATATAATTTCAGTGCACAAACAAAAATTCCTGGTACGTACACGCACCACGGTATCGTATATTTATATATAGGGCTTATATATTTTATAAGATGCCCATAGATTCTTTATTTTAACATTTAGGGCTTATATATTTTATTAGATGCTCAAAAAAGGATTTTCTTTTCTTTTTTTAAATGCAAATGTCTTAGTCTCTTCAACTACATATTACTAGCGTACTGACCGCTTTTTGTGCACAACACTATTCCAAACAATTTTTACTCCTGTGAGCGAATGAAAAGGCCAATTTCAAATGACTCTAAATTGAAACAAATAAGGAGTTTTGTCTGGACATGGCGAAACGTTCTGTTTGAGCTCCATCTTACTATGCCTTAACTAACGCCAACCAAAGATGTTAACGGCGATAAATATCCTCACAGTAACGCTGATTGCCGCTAGTAACACGTAGAAACGAAGATCTGCATAAGTCGGCGACGGGTGGTCCATCTCCGTTAATTTCATCAACCGCTTAGCCACTCATGCGTTGTATGGAATAGGTAAAGATGGGATTTTAGTGTACCACGTAAAATTTGCGAAGTAGGCCCGTTCTCTGATGATAGTGTTAATTCCTCGGACCGTGTAATTTGTGGACGTACCGATGCAATTATCTGCTGCAACGAAGATTTGGGAATAGGACGTGGATCCGTCCGGGCATGATACATTGAAGCCGGCCTTGTCGTATCGTATCCACAAGCCGTTGTTCAGTCTGCAATTGAACTTATTATCGTCAAGGGGATAAAGTTTTTTTCAGACAATTTTCATGTGTACGGGAGAGAGCACCGTTTAGCACTATACCTAACTCGCATGAATCCATTGATTTTTTTATAAAATTCAAAGGAGTCAACTGTACATATTTTATTCATTGGGTCTGAACAGTGAGTTAATTCATTTAAGTCTTTAATGACCGTATATGTTTCCTTATCAGGGGAAATCAATACGTGTCCTGTCAAACTGGATATTACTGGGCTTGAGTTATTCGTCATGAAAGTAAGAAATGGTGATATCCTGTATGATTACCAGGCATCGGAAGAATCAAAGGGAATTATAATCATAATCCTGTAATTTTCAACGCTTACTGTTATTAGGCTGTAATAAAATTCAAATTTATGTACGTCTAACCAAGTAATATAACCTATTTTCTCCCATCCGTTCCCCAGAATTAACGTTAAGTCTTTTATCGGCAACAAATGCGGTGAGAGAACACCTTTAGTCGCTAACGTAATAGCTTCCACATAGTCTTTTGATTTCTCAATGAAATGTGCAATTTTATTATGGACATGATCTATTTTTTAATCATAATACGTTAACGTTGCCAACAAGTCTTGTACTTCCATAATCTGACTGATATTACTAGAATGTTCGTTCAGCAAACTCATAATTTGATTGATAGAAGTTAACTGATTCCTTAGTTCTGATAAAACTAATTCGTTTTCATGTGTTAAAAACTCAATTTTCTTATTTTGATTACTAATTTTAAGACGATTTGTAATCCCTAAGCCTAAACTTGCAACAGATCCAAAGATGTTTAGTGCAGCAAAAATTAACGGGTTACATTTTTCAAGGTTAGTGTGTCATACTGTCCACATCAAAAGGTCACGAGCCAAAGATTCTGCCTCGTAAGTCTTATTTTGCAAGTTGTGGGATATCATCTCTGCAACTTTTAGTGTCGGTGCAAGCGAACTCTCTGTATTAAAAGGAAAGTGTCTTCTATGCATTTCATTTAATGAAGCAGCAAACCTTGAAATGGCAGTCTTTAAGCTAGTGACGTCATTCTCTGGGAGAAAAATTGCTTGCATGCGTTCTTCTATAACTATATTACTTGCAGTAATAAATACATCCTCTGTTCTCTCTACTATAGTGCCATATTTAAAATCTATACTTTTAGCTTTGGAGCTCTTCCCACACAAGAAAAATGTCTGAGAGAACAATATCACTCCTAACAATAAAAACTTCATCTTGGAAACCTGTAATGACAAAAATATATGTAATTACTCCTGTATTAAGAAGAAACAAATGTTAACTATAAGTTTCATAGATAAAAAAAAAATTCCCTCACTTCCTTCTCTCTTATTTTAATTTCTTATGTGAGCCAATGGTACAATTCTCTCATCAGTGGGTTGGGGTACGTTTTGAGCTCTAAATCTATTGGCTGTTAACATTTCCAAAATGCTAAATGGGCCTTCTAACTTAGGGGTTTGTTTATAATTGAGTCCTTTCCGTACATTTACCTGTATGTATACATTATCCCCCACGGTATATGTTTTAGTTGGCTTCGCAATTTTATCATGATTCCTTTTCATTATGATTTTTGATTCTTCTAAATTCTTTCGGAGGATATCAAAACGACTTCTGCTTGCATTTATACATTCTTTTAAAGGATTTGATAAATCAGTTGTAGGCGTTAATACTTGGAAATGCGTTCTAACTGGGGTACCATACAATACCCCGTGCGGCGACATTTTAATTGATATATGATATGAGTGATTCAGAGTACTTAGTACCACAGGTATTGCAATATCCCAGTTGGGGTCTGATCCCCCTAGTGTTAATCTTAATATGTTTAAAACCTTCCTATTCGCTCTTTTCACTAGCCCATTCGACTCAGGGTGATAGATCATGGTACTGATTTTCTTTATGCTAAGGAATTCACACAATGAGGAAAGGAAATGATTATTAAATCCTCCACCCGATTCTGAGATTATCATGTGTGGAATTCCATGTTTACAAATGTAACACTCATAAAACTTCCTAGCGTATTCAATCGCAGTTTTAGTTTTAAGCGCTATCAGTTCTGTATATCAAGTCAAAAGCATCTACAATCACTGAGAGGTGCTTATTTCCTCTGTCTGACTCGTAAAATCCTGTTAATAAATCTAAATGTATCTTTTCAAATGGTTGATTGGGCACGGTATAAGCCCCTTGGCTGACAGGTGTTTTTGTGTGCCCTTTGTTTTCCTGACAAGTGCGACAATTAGCTATGTGTTTTTTTATATCTGTAAGCATCATATGCCAATAAAACAATGATTTGCCTTTCTGTGACATTATGGAGAACCCCGGGTGTCCATGTAATGGATTTGCATGCAACCAATTTAGGACAGTGGATAAAAAGTGAGATTGGTACCACTACCTGGTCGTTAGTTACATGTGGTGTATTGCGGGTTTTCCTTGTCACGGTCCTACACAGAATATTATCTTTGATTATATAATTCTGCTGCGTATACTTTATATATTCCTTTTCCTTATGATTTCCTTCCAAAACATTTATAATTTTTTTCTAATTTCTGATCTTTTCTTTGCTCAGTCTGTAATAATTCAGCGCTCCAGCCCAGATCTTCCTGTTCAGATACAGTTTTAACAATAGGCATGGATGTTGATATATCTATTAATTCAGATAATGGCTCCG
Organism: Palaemon carinicauda; assembly: GCF_036898095.1. Taxonomy (NCBI): domain Eukaryota; kingdom Metazoa; phylum Arthropoda; class Malacostraca; order Decapoda; family Palaemonidae; genus Palaemon; species Palaemon carinicauda. Next base: position 99,761,363 of record NC_090736.1, read on the forward strand.
TACAAGATGACACGGGGTTGCGTGATAATGCATCAGCAATGATATTTGCTTTCCCTAGTAAATACCTGATTCTCGCGCCAAAATCTTGAATGATCAAATGCCACCGAGTTCGTTTGGGGCTGTGACTAAAGCCTTTAAAGAAGTCGGTTAGGGGTTTATGATCAGTAAGAACCTCAACGGGATAACCGTATATTATGAACTTAAAATGCACTAGTGAATTAACAATAGCTAGTCCTTCCTTGTCTATTACTGCATACTTACTTTCGAAAGTTCTCAGTTTTCGTGAATAAAAAGTTATCGGGAAAAACTGTTTTTCATATTGCTGAAGCAATAACCCACCTACTCCTAAGTCTGAGGCGTCTGTTGCAATGAAGAATTCCTTACTGAAGTCAGGAAATTTTAAGATAGAACTACACAGTTCATCTTTTGAGGTATCAAACGCCTGTTGATGCTGCTCAGATCATATGAAATCTACGCCTTTCTTTGTAAGATCGTTTAGGGGAGCAGCTATTATTGAATAATTGCGTATAAAATGCCTGTAATATCCACTTCACCCTAGAAGTTGCTGTATTCCCTTGACATTAGTAGGTATTAGAAAGTTTAGGATAGCCTACACCTTATCGTGGACTACTTTAAGACCTTGGCTAGACACTGTAAACCCCAAATAGACCAATTCTGTTTTGAAAAATTCACACTTACTAATCTTTACCCTTAAGTTATGTTGTCTTGGTCTCTGTAGTACTAGTTCTAGTTTACGTAGATATTCTTCTAAGGTATTGGAAAAGATTACAAGGTCGTCCAAATAGGCATGCAATATATCCCCTAGCAAGTCTCCAAACACTATGTTAATCATTCTAGTAAATGTTATGGGAGCAAAACGTAAACCAAAAGGCATACGTAAAAATTCATAAGGTCCCCTGGCTGTGCTGAAGGCAGTGTATGGGATACTATTTTCCTCTAATGATATCTGGTGAAAGCCTTTAAGTAAGTCTAAACTGGTAAAATATTTATTCTGACCTAAAAAAGATAAAATATTGTCAGCACATGGCACTGGGAATCGATCAGGGATCGTTTCCTCATTTAGGCGACGGAAATCTACGCAGCTAGGCCTTGTTCGATCTTTTTTCGGTACAACAATTAATGGAAAATTATAAGCGCTATTCGATTTACTAATGACTCCTTCTTCTAGCATTTTACCTACTTAATCATTTATCTCATTCTGGAATTTCATAGGGAGTCTGTACAAGGGTACATAGATAATTTTCTGCTTGTCCTTTAACCTTATTTGATGTTCGATAACATCTGTTTTTCATAAGGATCCATCCGTAGTGGAAAAACCATCATGATATTCAGTTAAAAGTCCAAAAAAATTCTGCTGAATTTCTTCTTCTTCAATGTCTTTATTGATTTTATTTTTAATAGATTGCAAAAGGGATTCATCCGCAACTGATTGAGCGTTATTGATTTCAGCGACGGTAAGAATATGATGTTTATAAATTTCTACATCCAAGATATGTTGATTTTTGTGAATCACTAAAGTGGTATTTAAATGATTACAGACTTCAATATTACATTGTTGTTGTGAGCTTACTGTATAAATATCTTGTGTGACGGACAATCCGTTAGTTTTCAAAGTGTCGGAAAGGATTAATATTTCAGATTCCGGTAACGTTTTCTTTACTTGCACTATTAAATTCGAAGTTACGTTCAGCTCGATAGATTGCTTACAAGATGATATTACAGTTGAACGAGAATTCTGTTGGGTCACTTATATTATTTCTTTATTAATGAGACAAGTTATTGGTTCTTCAACGTATGTTACTGTTTTATTCGTCGTCTCCTTTTTATCCAAAACTGATTCTAAGGTATTAGAAGACTTATAGAATTTTCCTTTGATATACACGCCGTGCTTGGCAGGGGCTAAGATAATGTTTTGATTACCCATAGACGGGTATCCTTTAATTACAGCTGGATACATATCAATATTTTGTACAACAACAAAGGTATCGGCAAACGTGCTCTTACCGACCTTGTACTGAACATAAGTTACGCCTATTACATTTAATTCATTATTTCTTATACCCGAGAGCCTTACTATGGACTTCTCTATAGGGAAGTTTGAGAACAACAAATGTTGTGTCCTGAAATCCATGATATTACGTGGACTACCAGAGTCAAAAAATAATGTAAAGGATTGGTGTTCTAAATTTACAGTGAATAATGTTGGTCGTAACTCATTTTGGCTTATTATTGTGTGAATTTGTTGCAAATCTACGGGAGCATGCACTGACTTATTTGATTCGGTCGTGTGTTTCATAGGAAAATCTATTGCCTCACAATGATCTGATAAAACATCAAATGGATTATTTAATACTACTGATGTTGATTTGAATGACCCAACATCACTCTCTTCCCCACTGGAGTTAATTATGTGGTATTTGCTTTGCTCTGCACATTCTGAAAATTAGTCTGTCCCTGCGAGTTCTGGCTAGACGGCCCAGGATCAGAGTTATTTGAAGAACTGTTTGTTTGTTTTTGATTTTAAACTGCATTGACGTTTGGCTGTTTCTTCTGATTGAACTGAGGATTTTTCTTTTAATTTCCATAAGGAACTGACTGTGGAATTGACTGTGGAATTGACTGTGTATTTCTAGGATTCTGTTGTTGATTACGTGAGTAGCATCCACTATATGAATGAGTTGAACTATTATGTAACAAACAATATCGCGTTCTGCAGTCTGCGATCAACTGACCTTGACGTTTGCAATTATAACACGTCATTCCTGCAACTTGACTATTATTAACTACGTTTACTTGTTGTGGCTTAGTTTCATTTTTTGCAAAACTTGTGTAAACAAGGGATCAAGATCAGTACACTTAGACATGTGTTTCTTTATCTGTTTATATACATCTAATTCTGTACTTTTGGGCGTTAACTTTTTATCAAAACACCGCACTAAAGCTTCTGGCAACATAAGTGTCATGCAGGTTAAATACATTAATCGTAAGAAATCTTTCACGGAGATGTTATCTCTAGTAACCCAAGTGGAATTACCTAAAATATCCTGATACTCGTTTAACCTATCGGCAATGAGAGCTGCTCTCTCTATGATATTAAGCCAAGTCAAAGTGGCTTGATTAAGTGTATTTCTTAATGTTAAAACTACATCTAAGGCTTCCTCACCGCCATAGATCGCACGTAGCCTAACTTTCAAATCATCCCATGTAAAAAAAAAATAGGCTTATTGAGAAAGTCTTTCAAGATTTTCGGTGATCAATCTATTCTGAAGAAGTGTTTTAATTCTTTCATTCTACCTTGTTTTGAGTATTGTTCTCCTGTCTGGTCTTCAGCTGCTGATTCTCATCTTAATTTGTTGGACAGAAACTTACGGTCTATTAAATTTCTTATTCCTGATCTAGATATTAATCTCTGGCACCGTCGTTCAATTAGTTCATTATGTATGTTGCATAAGATTTTTCACAACTCTGACCATCCTTTACATTCAGATCTCCCTGGACAATTCTATCCTGTTCGTAATACTAGGCAGGCAGTTAATTCTAATAGCCAGGCCTTCTCCATCACGAGGCTCAATACTACGCAGTACTCTAGAAGTTTTATTCCAGCTGTGACCAAGTTGTGGAATGATCTTCCTAATCGGGTGGTTGAATCAGTAGAACTTCAAAAGTTCAAAGTTGGAGCAAATGCTTTTTTGTTGACCAGGCAGACATAGTCTTTTTATAGTTTATTTATGACATATTTGTTTTTGATGTTGTTGATAGTTTATTATATGACACGTCTGTTTTGACGTTGTTTCTTATTTTAGATTGATTTATTGTTAATTTGTTCTCTTCATTTATTTATTTCCTTATTTCCTTTCCTCACTGAGCTATTTTTCCCTGTTGGAGCCCCTGGGCTTACAGCATCTTGCTTTTCCAACTAGTGTTGTAGCTTGGATAGTAATAATAATAATAATAATAAAATGTTTATTTTAATGTTGTTACTATTCTTAAAATATTTTATTTTTCCTTGTTTCCTTTCCTTACTGAGCTATTTTCCCTGTTGGGGCCCTTTGGCTTATAGCATCCTGCTTTTCCATATAGGGTTGTAGCTTAGCATTTAATAATAATAATAATAATAATAACTGCCTCTTGAAATGAAACTCCTCTCAAGTACGCACTCGCATCTCCTTTAGAAAAGTCAATAAAACTTTTAGCTTCTTGTAATTGTACAAATGGGTCTATGATTTGTTTAGCATTTAAGTGAGAATCGACGGAAGAAATCCACGATTCAACATTCTGAGGTAAGAACCCATTGACCCGACCTTGAAAAGGAAGGATAGCTGAACGGGCATTTACTAGTGTTACAATGGGAGCGGGGATGGGGTTACTAGGTACGGGGTGGGGGGGGTGGGGGGGGGGGTTACTCGGACCCACAGGAGGCGTCATGTTTACTTTACTTTTTTTTTTATCGCTGCGACTCCTTGCAATCCTATCAAAATCTCTATATGAATACAGACGTCCACTGCGTAAACGCATAAGCACTATACAATAAAGATTATAACATAGTCCCCCAAAACAATGATACTAATATAATGATATTTCCCGAGAACTTCTGAAAGGAAACGGAATTAGCACAGAGAAAAAAAAAATTCTAGATGAGAATTCGAAGTTGAATACAGTTTCCTTTAATGAAAGAAAAAATGAAGATTAGCAAACAACTCACCCCAGCAATAATGGACGATCGACTCGTGATAAGAACACTTCACTGTCTAAAACTGAAATGATTAAAGAAATGTACTTAGCTTGAGTTTATATAGACGAAGGGCGATGTCGTCATTTCCTCTCTCTCACTGGTGTGCGAGAGCTTAGCTGTTTGGGTGAATGTTTTCGGTCCGATTTCCCGTTGTAACGTTGAACGTAATGTTTCCTGGATATGATTCTTGAATGTTTAATAAACGTTGAATGTCAGTCCTTCGTTTTCTTAGGATGTTGATTGAAGATCCAGTTCCTCAGTTTGTATAACATTTATAGTTGATATTCAATGTGTTCATTTCTTCGGTGGATGTAGATACTTCGTCAAAATTGTAGATTCATTACTGTTGATTCTCTGGTTCTTTTAGGTTAAACGCTGCCACCAATTGTTGGTGTGGTACTGTTATAAACACATTATCGTTCTAATCAAAATGTTTCTTCAATGTGTTATATATTTTAGACTTGCAGGTTACTTCTGGATAAGTCTAAGTAAGTTAACTTTAAAACAGTTTATTAGCAGCTCCAACACAGGAGTATAGATGGTTTGGTCGGATGACCATTCCTTTTGACAGGATGACAAGAACCATCAAAAATATATTGTCTGATGATAATGTATACTTAGTTATCTCAGCATTTACGTAAAATGGTAAACACAACATTAATAGAGGAAGCTATCTAGATCCGGTGAGACAGAACTCTTCTCACGGTTTGCATTGTGTTTACTCTTCATGGAAAATGTTACATTGCAAATGGTTAGCTTAGTCTTGACTTTCGCATCCTGTTTATGACTGACTTGGCGTTCTCACACTCCTCCTAACTTCTCCATTGACCTATTGGGTCATGGATTTAATCATGTAATTTTACACACATTGCATATGTGTTGAAATTTGATCCTGAAGTTGAAAAGGCTATTCACAATAATGGTGAAAAAGTTATTTTTCGAGGGGTACTTATGACATACGTGATAGATACCACGTGATCACCTGCCATCACTGTCAGAGGTATGGATATCTTAGAAAAGATTGGAAGTTTAAAACTGATGATGAAGTCTGCTGGAACTGTTCAGAAACACATTCCACCAAGGACTGTAACTAGTAATTGCCAAAGTGTATTAACTATACAAAGTTAAACAAACCAAATGACTATGCAGTAAATTTAAAAGATTGAAAAGCTTAGGAGTTAGAATTATAAATACTAGCAGAAAATACTGATCATGGATACAAATGATGCAATAAACTGTGACTACATAAATATACAATTTGTTGGTAGTAAAACTAACCAAATTCTAGAATTGATAAACGAAAAATACTTGCACATACTAGCATTATCTGAGACATGGTTAATTATCTTTGACAAGGGTAAGATCACTGAAATGAGACCCCCTACACATACCTTCTTTCACATTCCGGGAGAGAGTAGGTATGGTGAGGGTATCAGACACTTTATTCATAAAAGTAATCTAATCTCAAAATGTTAAAAAGCAACTAGTGTAACAAGCTTTGATTATATACAAATAAATTTTACACATAAAAAAACTTTTTTTAACATTCTACTAACCTCTGAGAACAATTACTCAAGAAAATTTAATTAGTTATTTGTGGATACTTCAATTTTTGGATGGATGACGCATCAAATCTTGACGCTTTGCTATTTAGTGAGTTATTAGAATTATATCAACTACTGAATAAGGTCGACTGTGCAACTACATTAACTGGGCATACGTTGGACCTAGCTTTGAGTGATGGTATGAATAACATTGTATCTTATTTAAATGTTGGAGAGAAATGTACTTTCTTCTCAGTGCAGAAACATATAACGTTTAGTCTACCTCTACAGAAGCAACGCAATAGTAAAAAGAATAAACTCTATATATAAAGGATTTTTTTGTCCTACCTTATTAATTGAAAAAAAAATAAAACAAAATAAACAATGTTATCAACATTCCCTGTGATAATGATAACCAACATTTCTTGGAAGGTGTGTGTTAACTGTCTCACGACCACTTATAACAGAGTGAGTAAAATTGAATATGATACTATCTGCCCACTGATGGAAAAGATTATAACTGTTAAGGACAAATCTTCTT
>NC_090736.1:99780700-99783200 GCF_036898095.1 Palaemon carinicauda
GTTCACGGAAATAGAGGAAATGGGCCTTTGCCAAAAGGCCTCCAGCCCATGGTCGTCACCCTTACACATCCTTCTGAAGAAAGACGGCTCCCTCCGTCCGTGCGGGGATTACAGGCGCCTGAACATGCAAACAGAACCGGATCACTACCCCCTCCCAAACATTGCCTACGTGACCTCCAACCTGCACAAAGCGAAGGTTTTCTCTACGCTCGACCTCCTGAAGGGGTATTATCAGGTGCCTATGAACCCAGAAGACATCCGCAAGACCGCCATCACCACTCCGTTTGGTACATACACCTTCAATTACTCCTATTTTGGCCTTCGTAATGCTGGGGCAACGTTTGAACGTCTCATGGATGGCATCTTAGGGGACCTCCCTTTCTGTGTATGTTATGTGGACGACATACTTGTGTTCTCCTCCTCAAAAGAGGAACACCTCCGTCACCTGCGCATTGTGCTTGACCGCCTGCAACAAAACGGCCTTGTAGTCCGGTACGACCAGTGTACCTTTGGCGCCAACGAAGTGTCGTTCTTAGGGCACCGTATCACTCCTGGAGGAGTCCATTCCCTCCCTGAGAAGGTGGCAGCCGTTCAGAACTTCCCCGTGCCCTCGACCGTCAAAGCTCTGCAGGAATTCTTGGGCATGATCAACTATTATCACCGTTTTCTGCCAGCCTTTGCCGCCAATCTTGCTCCCCTCTACGCCTCCCTCAAGGGCAAGCCAAAGGACCTGAAGTGGGGTCCCCTTCATGAAGTAGCCTTCTGCAATGCAAAGAAGGCCCTATCAACTGCTGCGGCTCTCACTTTTCCTATCCCACACGCCCCTCTCCTTCTCTCCACCGATGCTAGCGACGTCGCTATTGGTGCAGTACTCGAGCAGGTGGTCAAAGGCTCGCCCCGCCCATTGGCCTTCTTCAGCAGAAAACTGTTCAAGGCAGAATCAGGTTATTCTACCTTCGATCGAGAATTGCTGGCGGTGCACTTGGCTGTCCGTCACTTTCGCCATTTCTTAGAAGGTACGCCCTTTGTCTTTCGCACAGACCACATGTCTCTGGTGCACGCCTTCACTCGACAGTCTGACGCCTGGTCCACCCGTCAACGCCGACATCTCTCCGCCGTGGCTGAATACAATTGCACCCTCCAATACGTCCCTGGGAAAATGAATCCCATTGCCGATGCCCTGTCAAGAAACATGTTGGCTGCCGTTCAACTGGGATTGGATTACAACGCCCTGGCTGAAGCCCAACGACAGGATTCAGAGTATCAAGCTTGTAGGACATCCTGCACGTCCCTCCATTGGGAAGACTTTCCCCCTCGAAGACTCCAACACCACCCTCCTCTGTGACGTCAGTACTGGTAGACAGCGACCTTGGATTCCTGCTCCCATGCGCCGACAGGTGTTTGATTTCATACACGGCCTTTCACATCCCTCATGCCGTTCTACTGCACAGCTGCTGAAGGCAAAGTTCATTTGGCACGGCATTTCTAAGGATGCTAAGGATTGGGTCCGTGCCTGTACTTCTTGCCAAACTTCCAAAGTACATCGACACACGGATTCAGGAGTGAGCACCTTTCCTCAACCTCAGCGTCGTTTCGCACACATTCACGTTGACGTTGTAGGCCCACTACCCACATCACAAGGACATCGTTACCTGTTTACCGTCATCAACCGCTCCACTCGTTGGCCTGAAGCCATTCCCATGGAAACTGCAACGTCCGCCTCATGTACATCTGCCTTACTCTCTGGATGGATTTCAAGATTCGGTATCCCTGAGCATATTACTTCTGACAGGGGAACCACTTTCACCTCTCAATTGTGGACGTCATTAGCAAATCTCCTGGGCATCACCCTACATCAGACAATGGCCTACAACCCCGCTGCCAATGGAATGGTTGAACGTTTTCATCGCACCCTCAAAGCAGCTTTGATGTCCCGCTGCAAGGATTGCAACTGGTTTACTCAGCTTCCCTGGGTCCTCCTGGGACTAAGGACCACTCCTAAAGATGCCTTCGACGTCTCGGCAGCTGAAATGGTGTATGGCGACCTGTTGGTCATCCCTGCCGAATTTTTTCCTTCTACAACCTCCTCCGACGATCTCCAGCGCATACGTCACGTCGTGGGAAAATTTACTCCGCGCCGCCAGACTTACAAGCCCCCAGCGAAGCATCACATACCAAAGGACTTGCACTCTGCAACGCACGTCTTCCTGCGCAACGACACCAGCAAGCCACCACTAACGCCCCCTTACACGGGCCCTTTCCTTGTGATCCGACGCAGTCCGAAAGCATTCCTCCTAAACATTCGGGGTAAAGAAGACTGGGTCTCCATTGATCGTCTAAAACCTGCTTATCTTCTGCCAGATGACCCGCCTACAGTTCGCCTTTCTAGATCAGGGCGCCCTATTTAACATGTACAGTATGTCATTTTTAGGGGGGGAGGCATGTACCAACCGTGTGTCACACAATTGTACATAATTCCTTTTGTATATATTATGCTTGT
>NC_090736.1:99805700-99808200 GCF_036898095.1 Palaemon carinicauda
TACTTCTTCTTACCACTAGGTTTATAACACTTGCTTTCCTGTTTTGACCTTTTGTATCCTTGCCTGTCTTATCTTTTTCGTTACTATTTGTCATTTAACTATCCTTGTCGTTCATTTAGTTTAATTTGGCTTGTAATATTTTGAGGATGGCGGAGTCGCTCTCAGGCTACCTCATCGACAACATATTCTGTATACACGGTGTAGGACAATCATCTTCATAATGGACCTAGAATCTAATCAACCACTAAAGTTTGACTTGACTAAAAGTTTAAAGTTAGTCCCTGAATTTACAGAAACCGATGTAGATTCCCTTTTCCGTAATTTCGAAAAATTACTTCAAATATGAAATGGCCAGTAGATCAATGGGTTTGGTTAATTAAATCCAGAAGTCCAGGGTAAGGATGCTATATTGGTTAGTAATTTGGTAGGGGAAAGAAATTATACAGTAGTTGAGCAAGGTATTTTAGATGCATACATGGTAACTGCCGAAGGTCTTAGACAAAGATTTAGACAATACATTGAATCAAATGCTCACACTTGGTATGAATTTGCAAATAAGGAACTAAGATTATTTAATAAATGGCTTAAGGCTGCCAATGTTAATAATTTTGACGAACTCATTAACCTGATTGTGACTGAAGAATTCATGAGAAAACTGCCACAAAATATTAGAATGCATAATGCTGACCGTAAGGAAGAGGATTTAAAGAAATCTGTTATGTTAGCTGACCATTTCTTCTTGATACACAAAGCACACAAAGGTACTGAGATGTTTGTAAAGCAAGGCAAAGCAACAGGGCTCAGTGGTAAGAAAGAGGGTGTTTATTATTGTTCATATTGTAAACAACAAGGTCATGATATAAATGAATGTAAAAACCAACCTGTCAGAAATCTAAGTTTTTTTTTACTCTAAGTTGTCCTACCCCGATGTTGGAAAATATAACGATAGTAAATTTAGCGTAAAAGGCAAAGAAACTATGCATTGTAGTACGCCTGAAAATGATGCCTTGTTTGCTAATTATATTTCAGAGGGTACGTTAACAATTCCCAATGGTACTCCTGTTAAAGTAAGAATCTTTCGTGATACTGGGTCAACCCAAAGCATGATTTTACATTGCTCAGTGCCTACAATTTCTTTACTTGATGAAAAGGTACTAGTTAGGGATTTAAGTCACACTAACAGTTTGTCTTTAGCAGAGCTCAATTTAAACTGTGAATATGTATCTGGTAAAGTAAAGATTGCTGTTATCAGCACACCATTCCCTGTACGTAATGTTCAAGTATTACTTGGGAATGATTTAGCTGGTCAACTAACTTTACCTAACCTCATTTTGTATAATCAGCCACTGGAAAATAACTCTAATGATTTGGATATCTTTGAACATGTAATCGAAGAAAGTAATTTCATTAGTGACTTAGGTGAAAATGACATTGAGGAAGTAGTGACCGAAGTAAAGACCGATCAATGTGACCAGACTGAAAATTTTGTTGGTGTCATAACCAGGGCAAAAGCCAAACCAGCTGTGAATGAAGGTGTCCCAAATATAGTAAAGACAATCATTCCCTGTACTAATTCTGATTTGATAAACTTACAAAGAGCAGATGCGACTTTAACTATTGCATTTAAACAAGCTTCCACTAAGGAAGGTAAGGTATCTGGCTATTACTTTGATAAAGGAGTCCTGTTTAAGCTCTACCAACCTAGAAAGCTGTCATCTAATGATACCTGGGGTAATAAAGAACTTTTAGTACCATTAACTTTACATAAGAATATTTTGAGTGTTGCTCATCAAGCAGATTCCCATTTAGGAGTGTCAAAGACTTACAAACTTATAGCTAATGATTTCTTTTGGCCAGGTATGAAACATGATGTATTTGAATTTGTTAAAGAATGTCATGTCTGTCAAGTAGTTGGAAAACCTAACGAGGTAATTCCAAAAGCACCCCTCGTACCAATTGTAATACCACACGAACCTTTCAGTAAAGTCATAATTGACTGTGTAGGCCCATTGCCTAAAAAAAAAAAAAAAAAAAAAGGTAATCAATATATTTTGACTATACTTTGTCCTACCACTAGATACCCTATTGCAATTCCCCTTGGTAACATTTGTGCTAGAAATATTGTGAAACGCCTCCTTAAAGTTTTTACCACTTATGAATTCCCCCCAAAAAATAGTGATCGGGGGTACTATTTTCACAAGTGACCTTTTCAATGAAACTTTTAAGGGAATTTAATGTAAAACCTATTCTTGCATCACCATATTACCCACAATCACAAGGTGCTCTTGAAAGACACCATCAGACCTTAAAATCGTTACTTCGAAAATTTTGTATGAAGACTGGAACAGACTGGGATGAGAGTTTAAACTTAATATTATTTGTAATTAGAGAAGTCCCTAATGAATCCTTAGGTATGTCACCGTTTGAGATGTTATTTGGACATAAAGTAAGGGGGCCACTACAAGTACTTAAAGATAAAATGTTGAACAATGATACCTTA
>NC_090736.1:99815700-99825700 GCF_036898095.1 Palaemon carinicauda
AGATTAAAAATGATTCAACAATATTCCTTTGGAAATAGTCATTTACATGGATTACTTTTTCCCTCTTTGACCAACCAATTCTGTGACTTGACCCTAACCAGTGGGAGGCCAAGGCATTATTAAGAGAACCCCTGGAGACGGCCACCTGATGTTGTTTTAATCTGACTGGTATACTTTTTGATGTTTGGCCAACATAAAATAGGTTACACTCTGAACAAGGAATGCTATATATTACATTATTATCATTTCCAGAACCATTCTTAATTAACATGTTTTTTAAAGTACAATTATATTTAAACACTACAGCAATATCTAGTTTTTTCAAAAGGGGTATGACATCTAAAAAACAAACATGAAATGGCAAACAAAGCATATTATTAATTGTTTCCTTTCTCTCTAATTGGACACTATAAAATGTTTTCTTAGCCTTATTCATACATTTTTCTAAGAAATATTTAGGATAACAAAGATCTGTAGCAATTTTTTCTATTTTAGTGAACTCCTCCTCAATGTAATCTGGGCTACAAATTCTCAATGCCCCAAGGTACATGGAGGAAAAAACTGAATGCTTAATATTTTTAGTGACCGGAGTAAAAATGTACATATGAAAAATTATTTGTCGGCTTTCTATATATGGAAAACTTAAATTTATCTGTTTCTCTAACTATTAAAACGTCTAAAAATGGGATACGGTTATTTTCTTCATTTTCTATAGTGAATTTTATTGATGGTACTAATGAATTAATGATTGAAACAAAGCCCTCAAGATTAAAATTTTCTTCTAAAATACCTAGAACATCATCAACATATCGATACCACACAATTTGGGAAGACCACACTGAAGGGATTAATCTAGATTCAAAAAATTCCATATATATGTTGGATAAAAGTGGAGACAAAGGATTACCCATAGCCATACCAAAAACCTGTTCATAGAAATCTCCATTAAAACTAAATTTACACTTTTTAATGCACAAACAAATGAGCTCAATAATAGTAGGGGTTGATAAAGGTAAATCATAAGCATCTAAAATACCCGACAGGAAATCCAATAAGTCATCAACCGGCACTTTGGTAAACAATGAAGTTACATCAAAACTTACTAATCTACGTTTAGACGTAAGGTTAACTTTTTGTAATTTTTCGCAAAGATCAACAGAATTTTTTATATGAGAGGTTGAAATAGATCCTAAGATCGGGGAAAGTAATTTGACTAAATATTTGGATAATTTATAGTTAATAGAACCTGTAGCACTGATAATTGGTCTGATTGGATATCCTGTTTTATGGGTTTTAATTAAACCATATAAATAAGGCAAAGACGGACCAGTAGAGATAAAGGCATTAATTAAGGATTTTTCTTGTTTTAAGATAGATTTTAAGTTTTTATTAAAATCTTTGATGACCTCGTCTAAGGGATTAACTCTTAATTTTATGTAAGTAGAAACATCAGATAAAAGTACATACATCTTTTCTAAATAAGTTGTTTTGTTTATAATAACTAATACATTAGCTTTGTCTGCTTTTGTAATATGTAATTCACAGTCATTGTTCAACGATTTTAAGGCTGTTAAAAACCGTTTAGGGAAATTGCAGGTGTTTGCATATCCCATCACCGAATAAATTAGCCCTTTAGCAATGTCGATGTTACACTGGGGAATTTTCTTAGTTTTTTCCAATTTTACAAAGGCAGAGGCAATATCTACACTATTAGGTTTTTTATTTACTGCGAATGATAAACCATACCCCAAGGCCTTTTTTACTTCACTTGATCCAGGTTTATCAGACAAATTTATAACACAATTTTCTTGAAAATTCTTGTTCCTCTCAAAGACGGAAAAAGTAATCCATGTAAATGACTATTTCCAAAGGAATATTGTTGAATCATTTTTAATCTCCTGTACTCAAGGTAGAAATTTGAATCTAAGTCCAGGTCTGTTTTCCGTTAATCCAGTATTATCCTTTTATCTAAAATCTGACTTCTCCGGAATTATTAAGAAACTGACAGCTGTTGGATCCCCTTCTCCTGTATAAATACGATGTCTTTGTATATGTATTCTCATTGCTGAGTTTGATAATGTCCTGAGTGGATGAAAGTACTAACTCCAATCAAGTCTTTTTATTTTTCCTTTCGTGGCTATAATACATTTTATATTCATCACGTGTCAGCTTTCGTGATTTCTACACATAATGGACGCCACGCGTAACTTTTGCCTCGTTTTCCCCTTCCTATCTTATCTCTTAAAGGACTTTCAAAACTCCCTGGTGAAAGCCCATTCTACTAGACTCCGACGAAAATTTCTGCATCGTTGTTTAGAGGAACATGTGATCCCCAAAACGTTACTCCCAGCTCGACTAAGAAAGGATATTGACCACCCATTTAGTGATTTTAGTGTTCTATCCCTGAAGAAACATCTGGAAACTACAAGAAGGTCAGAACAACAATTATTCAAGCAGTTACGCAAGACTAAATTTGATTTTATGCGTGATGTTCCTCTTGACTGGAGAACACCCGTATTGAACGTGATCTACTCCCGACTTAGAGAAAAATTACAAGTTTTAAGTGTTCATTTGGAAAATAAATTGAATAGACTAATACAGGCTAGTGATTGAAACAAGAATTTTCAAGAAAATTGTGTTATAATTTTGTCTGATAAACCTGTATCAAGTGAAGTAAAAAAGGCCTTGGGGTATGGTTTATCATTCGCAGTAAATAAAAAACCTAATAGTGTAGATATTGCCTCTGCCTTTGTAAAATTGGAAAAAACTAAGAAAATTCCCCAGTGTAACATCGACATTGCTAAAGGGCTAATTTATTCGGTGATGGGATATGCAAACACCTGCAATTTCCCTAAACGGTTTTTAACAGCCTTAAAATCGTTGAACAATGACTGTGAATTACATATTACAAAAGCAGACAAAGCTAATGTATTAGTTATTATGAACAAAACAACTTATTTAGAAAAGATGTATGTACTTTTATCTGATGTTTCTACTTACATAAAATTAAGAGTTAATCCCTTAGACGAGGTCATCATAGATTTTAATAAAAACTTAAAATCTATCTTAAAACAAGAAAAATCCTTAATTAATGCCTTTATCTCTACTGGTCCGTCTTTGCCTTATTTATATGGTTTAATTAAAACCCATAAAACAGGATATCCAATCAGACCAATTATCAGTGCTACAGGTTCTATTAACTATAAATTATCCAAATATTTAATCAAATTACTTTCCCCGATCTTAGGATCTATTTCAACCTCTCATATAAAAAATTCTGTTGATCTTTGCGAAAAATTACAAAAAGTTAACCTTACGTCTAAACGTAGATTAGTAAGTTTTGATGTAACTTCATTGTTTACCAAAGTGCCGGTTGATGACTTATTGGATTTCCTGTCGGGTATTTTAGATGCTTATGATTTACCTTTATCAACCCCTACTATTATTGAGCTCATTTGTTTGTGCATTAAAAAGTGTAAATTTAGTTTTAATGGAGATTTCTATGAACAGGTTTTTGGTATGGCTATGGGTAATCCTTTGTCTCCACTTTTATCCAACATATATATGGAATTTTTTGAATCTAGATTAATCCCTTCAGTGTGGTCTTCCCAAATTGTGTGGTATCGATATGTTGATGATGTTCTAGGTATTTTAGAAGAAATTTTTAATCTTGAGGGCTTTGTTTCAATCATTAATTCATTAGTACCATCAATAAAATTCACTATAGAAAATGAAGAAAATAACCGTATCCCATTTTTAGACGTTTTAATAGTTAGAGAAACAGATAAATTTAAGTTTTCCATATATAGAAAGCCGACAAATAATTTTTCATATGTACATTTTTACTCCGGTCACTCTAAAAATATTAAGCATTCAGTTTTTTCCTCCATGTACCTTGGGGCATTGAGAATTTGTAGCCCAGATTACATTGAGGAGGAGTTCACTAAAATAGAAAAAATTGCTACAGATCTTTGTTATCCTAAATATTTCTTAGAAAAATGTATGAATAAGGCTAAGAAAACATTTTATAGTGTCCAATTAGAGAGAAAGGAAACAATTAATAATATGCTTTGTTTGCCATTTCATGTTTGTTTTTTAGATGTTATACCCCTTTTGAAAAAAACTAGATATTGCTGTAGTTTTTAAATATAATTGTACTTTAAAAAAACATGTTAATTAAGAATAGTTCTGGAAATGATAATAATGTAATATATAGCATTCCTTGTTCAGAGTGTAACCTATTTTATGTTGGCCAAACATCAAAAAGTATACCAGTCAGATTAAAACAACATCAGGTGGCCGTCTCCAGGGGTTCTCTTAATAATGCCTTGGCCTCCCACTGGTTAGGGTCAAGTCACAGAATTGGTTGGTCAAAGAGGGAAAAAGTAATCCATGTAAATGACTATTTCCAAAGGAATATTGTTGAATCATTTTTAATCTCCTGTACTCAAGGTAGAAATTTGAATCTAAGTCCAGGTCTGTTTTCCGTTAATCCAGTATTATCCTTTTATCTAAAATCTGACTTCTCCGGAATTATTAAGAAACTGACAGCTGTTGGATCCCCTTCTCCTGTATAAATACGATGTCTTTGTATATGTATTCTCATTGCTGAGTTTGATAATGTCCTGAGTGGATGAAAGTACTAACTCCAATCAAGTCTTTTTAATTTTTCCTTTCGTGGCTATAATACACACACACACATATATATATATATATATATATATATATATATATATATATATATATATATATATATATATATATATATATATATATATATATATATATATATATATATATATGTGTGTGTGTGTGTGTATATATATATATATGTATATATATGTACATATATATATATATATATATATATATATATATATATATATATATATATATATATATATATATATATATATATATATATATATATATATATATATATATATATATATATATATATATATTTATATATATATATATATATATATATATATATATATATATATATATATATATATATATATATATATGTGTGTGTGTGTGTGTGTGTGTGTGTGTGATATCTGAAAGACTAAGTGAATGCAAATAGCTTTACTTCAGCAAACAGGGAGCTTGTTAAAAAAACAGTTTCAAGGGATATGCAGTAAAACAAATATCATTCCAATATACAAGTGTGAAACACATGTGGTACCTGTCCCCTTCACTAAAATGCCATGCTTGTGAAATAGGGCACCCTGCTCTTGAGAGCTGTATTGTAGGGTGATCATATGACAGGAGATATGCAGGTTTATGGTGATTAAAGAAGACCTGGTCTCCTTTGCCCTGGATGTTAATCACAAATACTTTCAGCTTATAACGGATTACAAAAAATGACTAAAGTTACTGGGCATTTGCGGAAGCATGTTAGTGTCATTGGGCTGGAAAATGTTCGTTGTAGATCCGTCGGTATGTGTTGGTTAGCTGGAGTCTTGTAAGTGTATCAGCATGGACTGAATTTTCCTACTATGTGACGTAGAAGCTAGAGATTGTTGGAAGAGGATGCAGACCGAAGAAAATATCGATAGTCATGACCAACTGGTCGCCGTACATTCTAGATACCTACACATCGAGGATGTCTTTAGGAGTGATCCTTAGTCCCAGGAGGACATAAGGGAAGTCTTTGCAGCAGGACATCAAAGCTTCTCTTACTGAAATGTGAAAATTTTCAACCATTCTGTTGGCAGCAGGATTGTGTGGAGTTGTCTGATGAAGAGTAATTCCCAGGAGATTTGGTAATAATGCCTACATTTGAGAGGTGAAAGTTCTACCACTGATGGAAGTAATACGCTCAGCCATACCGATTTTTTTCTATCCATTCTAATAATTAAGCAGATTTACTCAAGGTGGACGTTTCAGTTTCCATGAGAATTGTCTCAGGTCCACGAGTTGAGAAATCAATGACAGTAAACAGGTAACAATGTCCTTTTGATGATGATATACAACATCGAAGTAAAATTAGGCAAAGCGCTGCTGACTTTGAGGGAAGGTGCTCACTCCTGAATCCGTCTGTCGCTGTAAGTTTGAGGTTTGGCATTAAGTACATGTGTGGACCCAAACCTTGGCATCCTTAGTAATGAAATACCAAATAAACTTCGTCTTCAGTAGCTGTGGAGTAAAACGTTGCGAGGGATGTGAAAGGCCATGAATGAAATCAAATGCTTGACAGAGCATGCGAGCAGGTATCCAAAATCTAGGACTATCTGCACTGACGTCACAGAGGAGGGAGGCATTATGGTCGCTGAGAGAGAGACATCCTCTCAACAGAAGGATATGCAGGATGTCCTACATGCTTGGTACTCTGGATCTTTTTGTTGGGCTTCCTACCCCAGGTGAGTGGCGCCAAATACTTATGTTGAGAGGGTATCAGGAACCGGATTTATTTTCCTAGGGACTTGTTGAGGGGTACAAATGTATTTGGCCACAGACAAAGATATGTCGGCATTGACGGGCAGACCAGGCATTGGACTGATGCGTGAAGGCTTTCACCAAAGATATGTGGTCGATGCGAATGACAAAAGTGTGCATCTTCCATGAAGTGGCGAAAGTTACGGACAGCTAAGTGCTACGCCAGAAATTTTCTGTGGAAGGTGGGGTAACCAGGTTTCGCCTTGGACAGTTTTATACTGAGGTAGGGCAATGAACAGGGTGAGCCATTGACCACCTGCTCGAGTATTGCTACAATAGCAACAACACTGGCTTCATTGGAGAGAAGGAGTCAGTGCCCTTATAAATACTAAAAAACAATAATGAAATAATATAATTCTCTGACAACAGTCCTTATAACAATCCTAACAAACCAAAGGCTATTATTGAGAGCAAACAAGATTGATTGATCACAAAGATGCTTATTCATTAATATTTACTGTATCGAGGACATTAATAAATCGTCTTTGTTCAACCATATAAAGGAAAGACTCTTTATTGTTTTCGAATGCCAAGATCAAAACATTTGTTTTTGTGGGTTACCATTATCTTGATTATGTTATACCAATACTCAAATCCTAAGTATTTTGTTTATACAGTTGCGGTAAAATACCGAGTCTTTCATTATTATTATTATTATTATTATTATTATTATTATTATTATTATTATTATTATTATTATTATTATTATTATTAGTAGTAGTAGTAGTAGTAGTAGTAGTAGTAGTAGTAGTAGTAGTAGTAGTAGTGGTTTAAAATATTGTTTTTGATAATGATATTATTATTATTATTATTATTATTATTATTATTATTATTATTATTATTATTATTATTATTATTATTATTATTAATCATACGTGGTAGTTGCCAGAGGCAGAAATCCTTCTTCCTGCTCAAAACTAGTTGAGTCGAAGGATGGGTTAGGCTTAATTGCACGGATTTTGAATTTTTGGTACATAACTGATCATTACTTTTTACACACTGACATTGTGATAGTGTTTCAAGGCAAAGATACAATGTACATAGTATCTCTACTTGTGTAATATCCAAGAGTTTTTGAATAACGCAAATGTTCAGGAATTGTTAGAAGGTAATGTAACTAAAGCTCAGTGGTTCTCTAGTTTAATATAATGAGATGGTTATGTAACGAATGGAATGATATAAGCCCAAATAAAGTGTATAGCTTGGGAAGCATTGGTAAACTCAGGAAAGTTGTTGGAAGAAAAGATTTTAGTAGGTCTTGAACTGTTGGAGGAAGCTGAGGAAAAATTTGTAATGAAGCAAGGACCAGCTGACCCATAAACTGAAGGCATGAAAGCATATGGGGATGTATAGGCTGAGATTCGACGAACTGCAGCGGACCAGAATTTGCTCAAGTTGAAGATGTAAATTAAGATGCACGACAGTTGAAAGAAATGGAAGCAAGACAGGAAGAAAGAAAGGCAGAAAGAGCATGACATGCGATGAGAATGGAAGAAAAAGACAGAGAACAACAAGAAAAGAGAGTTAACGAGAAGAAAAGTAGAAAGAATAGTCAAGAGAGATTGCACAGAATGCAAGGGAGTTGAACGCCCGTGCAAAGTCGGCAACGCAGAAAGAGGTGACCCCTGCTATGCACGATCCGGTGTTTAATGTCTCGAATGCTCAGAAGTTAATTCCAAGGTTAACAGAATAGGGTTCTGATGAGTTGTTCAATCATATTGGAACGGTATCATCGGAGATGCAATGGCCTGAAAATAAATGGTCTGTGTTATTGCAGAATGTATTGTTTGGTAAAGGAAGCAGTGCTACTTGTCCTTACCTCAGGACCAAAAGAAGGATTATCAAGAAGTGAAGAAAAGAGTGCTGCAATTGTATCAGTCTATCCATGAATATTATAATGAAAGGTTCAGAAGTTTGAGGAGGGGTGATAAAATAACTTCCCTGGATCACGCTTATAAGGAACGACAATGCTTTAAGAGATGGACAGAGGCTGCTAATGTAAGGGAGATGGCTGATTTAAAAGAACTGATAGTACTAGAACAATATCTACGAGTAATTCCTGAACTTAGAGAGAGAGAGAGAGAGAGAGAGAGAGAGAGAGAGAGAGAGAGAGAGAGAGAGAGAGAGAGAGAGAGAGAGAGAGAGAGAGAGAGAGAGGGAAAGAGAGAGAGGGGTGAAGGAACTTGACAAAGCCGATTTGCTGAGTGAAGATTATAATATTATCAGACGTAATCCTTCCTCGGGCATGAGGTTTTAACTGTCGCTCCGACCAAGTGTCAAGTATTGGGCAAACTTTAGAAACGAGTTCAGTAAGAACTATGTTAACAAGTTAAACAGTTACAGCGGAAGTAGCTACGGTACTGTTCCTAAGCAAAATGTGATAGTACCAGAGCTACAATCGTCAAATCTTCCTTCTTCAATTATTATGGAAGTCGTGTAGAAGGTTAATATTGTCTGTTTTAAGCGTGGTAGAGAGGCCATAATAGTAAGGATTATTGGTCAAATCAACCGAAAGAAGTCGGCCAAGTGATTAAGGATAATTCGACATAACAGAATGTGAAGACGGAAACACAATCAGGAAAGGTAAAAATGGAAAATAAACAAGCCAACGGTTATATGACAAACAGGACAAGCCCAAAACTCGTTGATACCATTAAACTGTATTTTCATGAAGGTATGTTAGCAGCAGTAGATGGGAGTGAGCCAACCAAGGTCAAAACATTGTGCGACAAAGGTTGTAACCATAGTGCGGTGATACGATGAGTACATCCTTTTATGGAACAATCTCTCACAGGAGACTAGGAGGTGAAGAGGTTACGCATATTTGCTGTGTGAAACTATCAAGAGAGTTGCTGACAGGTAATTCTGACTTTGTTGTAAAAGATTCATTGGCTGTCGATGGAGTAGACGTTTTTCTGGGTGATGAGATTGGTGAAGCACCGTTTGTGCCTTGTCCCATTGTAACAGGGAAACCATTGAAATATTGTCCCACAACTGAATTCGAGAAGGACTACTAGTTATGTGACGACTAGAAGTACGACAAAGTGACTGCTGAAGAAGAAAAATAAATTGAAGGAGCGATTAACTTGGAGGACTTGTTTTCCAAAGAAGAGGATTCCATTGACGGTATGCAAGAGGAGACCTCCCAAGAAAGCCCGAGCGTAGAGGAATGACAGACAAGGGACAAGAATACAAAGAATAAATGGACATGGAAGAAATAGAAAACTCATTGTTAGAAGTAGGACAAGTGAATAGGAAAAAATTGATAGAATTGCATTGGAATGATGCAACTTTAACAGAGTTAATGTACCCTGTGGTGAACGAGACGGAGGAAACAGCAGTCTCCGTACTGTTATTACATTTAGGATAGGTTACTTATAAGGAAGCATAGACATGCCGATAAATCTGGGAATACGACAAGGGGAATATATCTTCAGATATTAATTCCCACACCGTTGAGCAGACAGGTGATCGCAGTAGCACAAGAGGCAGGACATATGGGGATAAGGAAGACGACGGAGAAGAATAAGAAAAACTTTTTTTGACCTGGAGTGCA
>NC_090736.1:99830700-99833200 GCF_036898095.1 Palaemon carinicauda
GATTCAGGGTCAAACTCAGGAGACAAAAAAGTTGTTGGGCCGAAAGCTTCTCTCCTTGAGTATTACCATTACGGGAAGACAAACCATAAGGCTGATGTTTGTTTCCATAAGGATACTGAGTGTAATGGGTGTCATAAAAAAGGACACCTTCATAGAATGGGTGGAATGGAAAATCACACCACAGTCAATTGAAATTGGAAATATGGAAAACAAGGAAGGAAACGATCGACGGTCAACATGACAGAGGAGGAGACCAGTGGCTCGGAAGGAGAAACTACAGAGTGCAAACTACAGGATGAATTGGTGCCTGCATTGAAATATTGTGTTAAGAAAATGAAAGCAAGACACACTAAGGTTCCAGAGATAATAGTGAAAGTTAAATTAAATGGGATACCAAATGATATGGAATTGGACACAGGAGCTTCTGTGTAAAAGATAAGTGAAGAGTTCTATGCTAAACATCTGAAAAATACAGTACTTCAATCAAGCGATATTGTGTTGAAAACCATGACGGGAGAAAAAATAGAAGTCGTCGGGATATGATACATAACTATGGAAGTTCATGGACACAGAGTGGAGGAAGTGCCATTGTATGTGGTACAGGGGAATGGACCTGCCTTATTTGGAAGGGACTGGCTGCATTTTGCGAAATTTGACTGGAAAAAGTTAACTGTAAATCATCTGCATTCTGGTATTCTGAAAACCTCAAAGTTAGAAGAACTGTTAAGGAAATATGGTGATGTCTTTGACAGTGAACTGGGTACAGCCAAGAATATAAAGGTTCATATTCGTGTAAGAAAGGATGCAAAACCAATCTTTTATAAAGCGAGGACAGTTCCTTATGCAATCAGGGATGCTGTGAATGCAGAACTTAAAAGACTAGAATTAGAAGGAATTATTGAGAAAGTTGACTATAGTGAGTGGGCGGCACCGATAGTGCCAGTTTCAAAAGACAATGGTTCTATTAGGATCTGTGGTGACTTCAAGGTCACCATAAATCGTTATGTGGAAAACCGTGAACATCTAATGCCAAATCCAGATGAACTATACCAGCGACTGAACAGTGGAAAAACTTTCTCAAAGTTAGATTTATCGCAAGCTTATCATCAAGTGGAATTAGATGAGGAATCTAGGAAATATGTCACGATTAACACACCTCTTGGTTTGTACAGATATACATGTTTACCATATGGTGGCTCAGCAACTTTTTCAGTCTTTAATGGATAAAGTTCTACAAGGAGTACCTTGTGGATGCAACATAGATGATATTAGTCTTACTGGGAGAACCGAAGCTAAACATTTACACAATCTTGAAAAGGTACTTCAGCAATTGCACATCAATGGGTTGAAATGTAATTTGTCGGAATGTGAATTTATGAAGCCCTCCTTGAAATATTTGAGTTTCATTGTGGATGAAGAGGGTATCCATACGATGGAGGATGCTATTGCAGCAGTCACGGAGGCACCAAGGCCAGAATCAAGGTCTGATATGTAATCCTTCCTGGGGTGGTAAACCATTACCGTCGGCCTGTGCCAAATCTCTCATCAGTCGCAGCGCCTCTCACGGAATTACTGCATAAAGACTGAAAATGGCATTGGTCAGTAGAGTGTCAGAGCTTTTTCCGAGATAAAAAAAATGCTGACCACTGAAACAGGAGTATTAGTGCACTTTGATTTGAGTAGACCTGTGATGTTGACAGTAGATGCATCACCCAAAGGAGCAGTGCTTTCCCATATCACCAGTAACAGAGAGAGATCAATTGCTTATGCATCAAGAATTTTAACACCTACTGAACGTAACTATTCCTAAATTGAGCGTGAGGGTTTGGCAATCATCTTTGGACTACGGAAGTTTCATCAATATCTATATGGTCTTAAATTCACCCTTAGTACAAATACCAAACTACTGTCATACATTCTGGGACCCAGGAAGGGCATTTAATTCCTTGCAGGTGCGAGAATACAACGTTGGGTATACAGTTAGCTGCTTATGGTTATGACATTGAATTACGTCGTTCAAGTGACAATGGAAATGTTGATGCACTCTCGCAGTTACCTTTACCAGATTGTGACTACGATGCATCAGATAAGCTTGTAAACTGGACACAAGAAGCAACTGCATTTAACAGGCACCAGGTGAACTCTCTTCCTGTAACTGTGAAATCTGTTTCAAGAGAAACTTTGCATGATGATGTACCGGCTAGAGCTTTATATTATACAAGAAATTGATGGCCAGACTCTGAGGACATAGCACAGGTACTGAAACCCTTCCATAGCCATCAGCGTGAGTTTTCAATTGAAGAGGGATGTCTTCTATGGGGTGCCAGGGTGGTTATACTGTCGAGATATAGGATTCAAGTCTTAGAAGAGCTACATGGTGGTCATCCGGGGATTGTTAGGATGAAAGGGTTAGCTCGCTTGCATGTGTGGTGGCCGAATATCGATTGAGATATTGAAAACACTGTGCAAGGGTGCTCTGCTTGTCAGGCTACTCAGCCAA
>NC_090736.1:99838200-99848200 GCF_036898095.1 Palaemon carinicauda
TCACTAAAAATTACCACATCATCTATATACGTAGTGCACCCTTCAAGGTCTTTGGTAATCATATTCATGAGTCTCTGAAAAGTACTACCCGAATTTTTCATTCCAAATGGCATGACATTGCAGGAATATAAACCAGTGGGTGTAACAAAAGCAGATATCTCTTTGGCTCTATCTGTCAAACCTACCTGCCAGTAACCCTTCAACATGTCAAACTTGCTGATAAATCTGGCCTTTCCTATACGATCAATACAGTCATCCACCCTAGGAATTGGGAATGAATCTGTCCTGGTGACTGCATTTACTTTCCTCTAATCAAAACATAAACGGTATTGACCATCATTTTTTTTGACAAGTACTACAGGGGAACTTCACTGGCTACTACTATGTTCAATTAATTTATGATCAAGCATATATTTTACTTCCCGTTCAACAATCTCTGCCTTTTGCGGATTCAAGCGATATGGGTGTTGTTTAATAGGATTGGAATTGCCAACATCAACATCATGCTGTAATGAGCAGGTCCTACCCGGAACATCTGAAGATACATCTTTATAATCGTAGAATAAATCGCTCAACTCCTGACCTCGACTTCCATCAAGATGAACCAATTTATTCTTCAAATTCCTCAAAGCCTCTGAATTTGAAATAGGCCAGTCTTCAACCTCAGTCTCAAGTTTAAGTTTCTCTTGATTACTATTATTATCTAACTTTATATTCAACAAGACTGGCTTTGGCGTCCTTGAAAAATATGGCTTTAACATATTAACATGGCACAACCTCTTTTTCCTTCTCCTATCTGGAGCAAGAACAACATAATCCGTATTTCCTACCTTCTTTTCTATTGTGTAAGGCCCAGAAAACTTAGCATGTAATGGCTGACCTGCTACTGGAAGAAATACCAAGACCTCATTTCCTGGTTTGTAGTCAACCTTTTTGGCTCCCAAGTCATAGTATTTTTTCATCTTCTGCTGAGCTTCCATTAAGTTATCTCTTGCTATGTCCCAGGTTTTCCTGATTCTTTCCCTGGAATCTGAAACATAGTCCAACAAATTAGAATCTTCAACATTATTAATCCACTGATCTTTAATCAATTTTAAAGGTCCTCTAACCTGATGACAAAATACTAACTCGAAAGGGGAAAACCCTAACGACTCATTGGGGATTTCTCTGGACGCAAACAGAAGGAAGGGCAGACCTTTATCCCAATCGCTTTTGTTCTCCAAACAAAATTTTTTCAACATAGTTTTCAAGGTTTGATGATACCTTTCTACAGCCCCTTGGCTCTGAGGATGGTACGCTGATGAAGTTACCTGCCTGATACCTAGTTCCTGCATTGCCTGTCTGAATACATTGCTTAAGAAGTTTGAACCCTGGTCCGACTGAACCTCTTTAGGCAATCCAAACCGAGTGAAAAATTGTAACATCCCATTTACAACATTCTTAGAGCAGACATTCCGCAACGGAATGGCCTCAGGATACCTAGTGGATCTGTCCATGATTGTAAGTATATACTGATTTCCACCTTTTGATTTTGGCAATGGACCAACAATGTCCACTAATACCCTATGGAATGGTTCTTCCATGGCTGGTATGGGTTCAAGGGGAGCTTTAGACAACTTTTGGTTCGGTTTTCCGATCATTTGACACACATGGCATGTCTTACAAAACTCTTTAACATCAGAATGGATCCCAGGCCAGTAAAAGTGTTTAGTTAATTTACAAAAAGTTTTATTGACTCCGAAATGGCCACTAAATGGATTCTGATGGGCTAAATGTAAAATAGAGGGTCTGTAATTTGGAGGAACGACTATTTGATAATTAACTTCCCATTCTTCATCGGCAGCAACCTTAGAGGCTCTAAATTTTCTCATCAATAATCCATTTTCGACATAATACCCGACTGGAATGTTCTCAATTTCCTTATCCGAAAAAGCCTTTGCAGCTATCTCGGCTAGCTCTAGGTCATTTTCTTGATCCTTTATGAATTTCTCTCTAGATACTGCTAAAACCTTACCTTGTTGAGAACAATCACCAAATTTTCCCAGAAAACACTTCGAGAAGTCAATCTTAGAATCCCTACTAGCTTCCAATTTCCGCCTTGATCGTGTGATAGCACACATGGGAAAAATACCAGGAAATTCTCCTTCCAAGCTCTCTGTGCTTGCACAAAACTGAGGATAACTAAGTAACCGTGGGTTACTTAAAACCCTATTACCACCAATATCATTGGCTAATATCAAATCAACTCTTTCCACAGGAATTTCTTCCACAACGGCAACCCTAACCGGACCCGTCGCATAATCAGACTGCAGAACCACAGTCTCATACGGACAAGAGATTATCTCTTTAGGAAAACTCTTAATCAATACCTTTTCCTTACCCTCATACTCAAAACCTTCAGGCAATGCCCTTTTCAAAATCAATGACTGTAGGGCCCCTGTATCTCTAAGGATAACTAATCCTTTCCTGCCCTTACCACATTCTGTAGCTACACTACCATAAGACACAAATGACTTATATCTCTCCAAGTCAGAGAGCCCAGGGCTTTTCTTACCCTCACTTAATGCATTAATCTCTCTATCAGCACTTACCCTGCTTACCAAAGCAACTGGTTTGTGCTCTCTATTACCGTCCCTTAAGGACCAACAGTCGGCCTTTCTATGGCCCAGTTTACCACAGTTAAAACATTTAATTGGCATCCTCTGCCCACTAGGCAAACTACTACCTTTCAATACTGGAGCTACAACACTTTTATCTAAATCACTTGCGTTTTCAGTTTTACTCTTACCACTTTTCAATTCCTGAAAACCCTCTTTGCTGCTTCTACCCCTAACCAAATTTTTCCCTTCAAAAATTTTGTGCGTCAGCGAGTACTCGTCAGCCACAATGGCAGTTTTCTCTAAGCTCTCAAGCTGAAGCTCCTCTAAGTGTACCTTCAAATCCTTAGATAAACAATTCTTAAACTCTTCTAACAATATTAGTTGTTTAAACCCTTTAAAATCCCAGATTCCTTTAGACCTCAACCAATCGTCAAGCAATTTAGCTTTTATACGAGCAAAATCTACGAAAGTCTGATCTCCTGTTTTAAAAAGCCTACGAAATTTCAACCTGTAAGCCTCTGGCACTAATTCATATGCTTTGAGAATACACTTTTTCAATTCGTCATAATTACCGCAAATCTCCTCAGACAAGCTAGAAAATACCTCTTGAGCCCTACCTTTCAATGCACACTGTAATAACATAGACTATGATGTCTTAGGCCAGCCCATTCCTTTCGCTACTTTCTCAAAAGTTATAAAATAATTAGTTACTTCATTTTCATCAAAAGGGGGAACCATCTTCATATATTTAGCTACATCGAAATCTCCACTACCTTGTCTGTGTCTTACTTTAATTTCCTCTAACTTTAGTTCGTGTTCCATTCTTTCACGCTCAAGTTTCCTCTCTCTCTCCCTTTCTTCCGCTCTTGAACGTTCAGCAGCTACTCTTTCACGTTCGGCAACTATGTCTAACTCCTTCAGCTTTATTCTAAGTTTCAAAGCTTCTATGCTATCACTTTCCTTTACATTTGAAACTTCCGCCTTCTCCTCTACAATACCCAAGTGTCCTATCAAACCCTTTATCAAATCATCCTTTTTCATATCCATAGTAAAACCTATGTCTAGATAATTAGCAATTAACACCAGTTCCCGTTTACACAGACTTTGAAAAGCTGCAACCCCCGGTAAGGAAGACAGAAATTCCTTTACGTCAAAGTCACGTTCTAAATACTCCGTTTCAGACTCAGACATGATTGGTTACAATGGCTATAAAACAACTAAATAACTTCACTCAAACCACCAACAATTAAATAAACTCCTCATTTAAACCTGTTTTGCTTAAATTGAAATTCATTGATCCCGGACATGGCCCCCAAATATGTTACGATGTCCACATCATGAACAACCATAACACATATTTAAAAACAGGTTTAATTATGAGGAGGAGAATTACACACAAAACAACACTTCAAAGCATTTTATTATGCTTAAATAACAAACACTTGAAGATACAACCGGTATCTAAGAGCTCAGGTAATATTCATGGAAAAATAATTAATAAATATAATAAAACAAAACTTAGCTGACATTCAAACAAGCAGTTCTAGAGGTCTCCGAGTGAATAGAGAGTATTCGAAAACAAATTCTTGAGTGAGAGGTTCTTCTTCAGCCACCGATACGAAGATACACCTGGAAATTACAATCCAGGAAAGAAGCCACACTCCTGAAATTCCCACACTTAAACAGGCCACACCAACGTAACTCGAGAGGGCCCACGCTGCTTCTCAAACAGCCACAACCATCACATGGGAACGGAATTAACTGCTCCAAACTCAATGGCGAAACACCGGATCCAACACCGTATCTTCCAAAAGTATCAGTGACCTTCCTTGAAGACAGACACCTTCTCACTGCCGACCATAACTCTCGTTGCTGTGACGTGACCTCCGAAACCTTCGTTCCTGCCAACAAATGGGGAACAAGTAGTTAACTGGCATTTGAACAATTGTCTAGTCAATCTCTTTCCCGAACTATTCAAAACAGAATTATTTATTTATATTACAATATATATATATATATATATATATATATATATATATATATATATATATATATATATATATATATATATATATATATATATATATATATATATATATATATATATATATATATATATATATATATATATATATATATATATATATATACATATATTTGGGCTCAGGCTATGTCGTCCTGATGGAAGTGCCTAAAAGGTAGCTTCCTAGGGTATATTTGACTACAGTGATATTCCCAAAGAATTTTACCTTAAGGTATCCAGAATTCTAACTCCTGGATCGAATATCCCTAAATAAATCTCACTGGGACATCGCATAATATCAGAGGACGTATTCTTGACACGTCACATAGCTATCTTCACCCTGAACAGTATTAACGCTTCGAGGGGTTACAGTAACAAGAATCTGAAACGAGAATGAAAAGAGAGCCGCTCATAAGGCATCTCTCCTATTCCTTTTCCAGTGTGTATCTGATGAAGGCGGCAGCGCCCTCTTTATTCCTTTTCGTGTAGCTCTACTATTCGGTGTTTTCCCTTGTGTTCTCTCATTATTTTGGATATAATTCAACATTATGAAGCCTTCTCCGGACTCTTCTGCCTCTGGAAAGTTGAGTATAATCTATACTTTGTATAAATGTAAGCTCTTGTCGTTTTGAATTAAATCAAAAGTGATATTAACGTAACAAGAGCTGTTGCCTAATGAAGGCATCCTGGATACTGTCGCTAGCTATATTTGGGTCATTTCGTTAGCTAGAGCGACGTTCCCGGTTTTTTATGCTTTAATAATCGAGCTATTTAGCTCCTCTAGGAATGCTTATATGATGCGGTTAGTTATCAGTTCGGCGATTTAGATAACCGATCTTGCCCTTCGCGAGGCTTAGTAGCCTAGGCATCTGGCCACAGTACTTTCATGCATGATATAAGTTTTTCCGAGTGTTATGTTATTGAAGCTATAGGCATATATTTTATACATGTAAGATATTGTTGAATTTTCTTTCCGAGATTGTATACAAGAGAGTTTTGGTGATTTAGGTAATCGATTCTCACCGAACCTAGGCTAGTAGCCTATGGTACTGTAGTATACATTTGCACATTCCAGATTGTTCTTTTCTCCTCCGGTGACTAAGTTCAATCCCTCTCTCCCTCTGAGTAAGCCTTAAGCTTAATCCTAGCAGTTCTATCTGAATAATATGCAGGTATAACTATACTAGGATATGTTTGTCCTGACCTGATAACCAGAGTGACTGGTTTTTTGGGTTGGGGCAGAACATCAGAGTTTCTAGTCAGTGGTCTGCTTCTTCCTAGCATAGGGAATGAGTTTCCTTTGCTAGGTTAGGTGCGGACACAGGAAGCTTTGCTTCCCTAGTCCACGTCTGAAGGATTATGTACGAGATGATTCCTTCCTCTAGTGGTCTAGCAGACTGTCCTGTGTTGTTTTTCTCGGGCTGGAGAATGAGTTTTCTCCGTTGCCTGACGAAATAACTTTACCTAACTCTGTTCTGGTTGGGAGTAGGATAGCAAGAATTGCCAGTCTTCCTCCCTAATAGACAACTCTAGGTTAGGATGAGCTTCCCTAACTGCTGAGTGTGTCTCTTGCTGGAAAGAAGTTATCAGGACCCTTATCCCCCCCCCCCTTCTCTTTCTTAGTAATGGCCTAGCCATTGCATCTTTGGCCGCATTCCTACTTCCGTACCTAGTGTAGGTTAGGATGGAGGGCCAGCTCAGCTCTCTGCCGGCCGGCAATTACGTGTCGGCCGGCAGAGACACTTTCTTTTGCAGAGTGAACCCCAGACCTCCCTTGGTCTCCCTTCCATGTCCGCCGGTAGAGTCCGGCAGGCTATGGATTCCTTGGAAGCCTGAATGCTACATTCTCCCCTTCCTTATGTTCACTCTTTTTGGATGGAAGGTCGTATGGCAATGCCACCTTATAACCTTACATCCATACTGTTTCTCTGACTAGTGTGTTGTACCCCTAGCCCGGCTACCGGCTTAATAGCCAGCAGGCGGGCAGGTGGAGTTTCTCTGGTTCTTAGCCACTGCCGGCAGGCATGGGTATTGCTACCTTTGCCTGCCGGCAGTGAGAACACATCCCGAAATCTGCTGGCCACTACGATTAGCGGCCAGGAGCTGGGTGTTTGCGAACCAGTGACCTGCCGCTTATTAGTTAAAGGTAGTATATCTTTGAACTATACAAGGGTAAATGCCGGCCGGCACAACAGCATGCGGTGTAAAGTAGTTACTATTTTTGTAGTTTAGTACACACTGCATTAATAAAACTGCAGTACAGAGTTTGTGGTAATACTAAAGTTCTTCCAACAGGCTTAATGTTATCTGGTACAGCCTTTTGTTGAGACCTTACAATATATGGAAAGTAAGTTTTTTCTGTATTCATTCTGTCCCGTATATTAAAACTTTATTTGAAAGTGTGAGCTACACCTTAAATTTACATAAGGTATTCTAGAATAGAATTAACCTTAGTTTTAATATCTTGGGAGGTTACAACAATTGGCTGGACAGGAAATACAAGTATGTGTCATTCCTTCTTTCTTTTATAGCTTTACTGTGTAAGGTACATGTTCTAATATAAGTGAAAAGCCTTCACTTGATACTCATAGATTTTTCTTCTCTTTACAGGAGGACCATCCGAAGTGCGGGAGTGTGTTCTGTAATGTCCGCAGTAAGAACTTCCGTGGACATCAGTTTTGTAGGAGGCACGCAGCATGCATAGCCTCCAGAGGTGATCTCCGGTATTGGGACCCTCAGGTTTGTACAGTATGTTATAACCTGATTACCGAGGCTTTTGACAACCCTAAGTCGACGGAGTCAAGGGATGCTGACAGGGAAAAGTTACGAACCTGGGTGAAGGGTTTTCAGAAAAACGCTTCAGGCCCCTACCTTCCAAATGAGAAGATGAGGGCCTACCTTTTCCCTAAAGCATAAGCTGATGCAGTCATTCCTCAGCCTCAGGTGGAGATACCAACTGCCCAGAATCCGGTAGATTCTGAAGTCTCGGCTCCTCAAGTAGAAGAGGAAGAAATCGACGAGGTGTCGGTTACATCGGTTCCAGACCCAGAACCTGTTCCCTCTACATCGTCTGCTATCCAAGATGAACTGGGAAGGACTCTTTCTTCTATTGTTGAGATGATCCAACAAATTCAAAAGAAGAATGATGCGAAGGAAGCTGCAATGAAACTGGAGATACGTAGACTTGCAGCATCACGTGAGCCCCAGAAGTGACTCAACGTGAAGGATCTTCCTTTGTGCTCGGATACCAATCCTTGGAGGTATGCTGAACACATGCCAATGACAATCGGGAAGATCGTGATATCAGAAAAGTTGGAAGCAATACCCACGGAAGAGGTGGAATTTTGGCCCAACAAAGATTCTTACCCGGACTGCTATGTCCGCCTTAGTAAGGAGCCAGCCTCAAAGGAGGAGATGGAGCCGAAGGATGTCATAGATTTTTACCATTGTAAAGCTCAGGCATTACTAGCGAGCTCGATGAAAGAGAGGGGCTTCACGAACTCAAATGTGCCAGCCTTGAGTAAGAAGCCTCCCTCCTTTGTGTCCTCTCCTACCAGAGCCTTTCCCTTCATGGAAAAGGGATATAAGGCAGCCTTAAAGGCAGTGGAGGCTGGGAGACCATGCCCCTCCTTGGAGAAGTGCAAGCCGTTATCTCTGACCTTGCCCTTGGACCGAGAAGACTGGAAGGACGTACACCTTACCTTCTCAGTCGGGAAGCTGGAAGCTGATATTGCTGAACGTCACTTTGGTGAGGAACTTCCAAAACTTTCGGAGGTTCTCTTGCGCAGAGAGCAAAAGACGAAGGAAAGACTTGCGGCATCAATGTCGCGGCAAATGACATTAGAAATGATGGCAAGTGACCCCAAGAACCAGGACATGTTCATGGTAGTGGCCAAAACCCATCTGGCCACAGTTACGAAGGATCTCTATAGCTTTATTAAAGCTAGGAGAGCCTGTAGAGAGTTCGTGTTCGCCTTGGCTGCGGTGCGGCACGAACCGAGGAAACTGATCTCTCATATCTGGGTTAAAGACCTCTTTCCCAGTGAAGTGGTTAAAGAGGTAGTAGACAAGGCCGCCACAGACAATAGGAACCTTTTCAAAAAGTGGGGCTTAGATGTAAAGAGAAAGTCTTCTCCGGATGAGGGTCCCCAACCTAAGAAGAAGACAAAAAGACCTAGGCCATCCTCTCGGCTGGCTAAACCCTACCGACAGCAACAACAACAACAACTTCCTGTGACCGCTGTGCCTCAGATAGTGGCACAACCTCCAACCACGTACCAGCTGGTACCTCAACAAGTGGCGACACAGTCGCCAGTTTTAACTCAGACATCGAAAGGCAGACTTCTTCTTTTCGTTCAAAAGCTAGAGGAACAGCCAGAGGTTCTTCTAGACGCCCTTCAAGAGGAAGGGGATCCAGGGGAGGATGCGGTCAAGGAGGCAAGGCCTCAGGTCCACAACAGCAGAAGTGAGATACTTCCAGTAGGAGGGAGACTACAGCTATTTAGGGATTGCTGGACCTTCGATCCCTGGGCCCACAGCCTAATAAAGAATGGACTAGGTTGGAGCTGGAGCAGTCCTCCACCTTAATTTCCTCAATTCTCCCAACACTCAACCCCCGTTCTGGAAGAATATGTCCGAGAGCTCTTAGACAAAAGAGTAATCCGGAAAGTTAAGTCCATCAAATTCCAAGAAGGCTGTTTTGTGTTCCATAGAAGGACCCAGAAAAACTCAGAGTCATTCTAGACTTGTCACCACTCAACAAGTTCATAGTGAACTACAAGTTCAGAATGCTCACACTTCAACACATAAGGACCCTACTGCCCAAAAGGGCATATACTGTCTCAATAGACTTGTCTGACGCTTATTGGCATGTTCCAATTAATCGTCACCTCTCCTCCTACCTAGGCTTCAAGTTACATAGAAAACTTTACGCGTTCAGAGCCATGCCTTTCGGGCTAAACATAGCCCCAAGGATTTTCACGAAGCTTGCGAACGCAGCCGTCAATCAATTACGCCTAAAGAGGGTCCAAGTAAAAGCCTACTTGGACGACTGGCTGGTGTGGGCAGCATCCAGGACAGAATGCATGCAAGCTTCTAAGATAGTAATCCAGTTCCTGGAACATCTGGGATTCAAGATCAACATAAAAATTCTCGACTTTCTCCAGCTAAAAGAATTCAGTGGTTGGGAATCCTCTAATTTGGAGTCACATTGACTTCCCATTCCTGGGAATAAGAGGAAAGAAATAGCAGGATCTGTCAAGAGATTATTGAAATCCAAATGGATTTCAAGACGCGAACAGGAGAGAGTGCTAGGCTCTCTACAGTTTGCTTCGATAGCAGATCCAGTACTAAGAGCACAGCTAAAGGATGCAATAGG
>NC_090736.1:99866733-99869233 GCF_036898095.1 Palaemon carinicauda
TATATATTATATATATATATATATATATATATATATATATATATATATATATATATATATATATATATATATATTCGTGTGTGGTTGTGTGCGTGTTTGTGTTTGTTTCTGAATGTGTAATTGTGTGTGTGTGTCAGTCTGTATTCAAGTGCATGGGTGGATTAAAGTTAAATGTTTACTAAGTTCGTTGTCCGATCAGCGGAAAAGTATTATCTGGCTTTACGACTACATGCTTTGGAAACATCCAAGAGTCTTTGCTGTGTCATGACACAAACACCTAGTGAGACAGCGATGGATGATATCTATCACCAGCAAATCTGGGATTTTCAATAATTATTGTCATATATATATATATATATATATATATATATATATATATATATATATATATACATATATATATATATATATATATATATATATATATATATATATATATATATATATATATATATATATTTATATATATATATTCTTACACGTACAGTACATAAGTTCGAACTACTGTTTTACTCGTGTTTGTATCTAATGTTTAACATCTACATTTTTTTCTTATTTATATTCACTCATTTATGCTAGGTTGATTAATGTTTATGCGAAAACATATGTGGTATATTGATTATAAAGATCCTTTGCAACAGTTTTAGGATTGTTTATCTTGAAATATGTGTCAATAGAAAGCTTAAAATTAATATCACATTACCACAGCCAATATCTTTCTAGAAAACATTTTCTCGAACTAAATAGAAATCAATCTGCCTTAGTGTGCTCATAGTTATAAATTGCTCATCTCTAGGAATTTTGCCATCGGAAATTGGCCTCTCGACTCAAAGGAAATGATTCCCGCGTTCCACGACTTAATCTACCTATTAGAAAAAAATAATATGAACAACTTGAATAATTGCAATTCGAAGTCAACAGAGAACGGTTTTTCTTTTTTAATTTATTTGTATTTGCCACTTTAATCATAAAATATTTACAGAGAGAGAGAGAGAGAGAGAGAGAGAGAGAGAGAGAGAGAGAGAGAGAGAGAGAGAGAGAGAGAGAGAGAGAGAGAGAGAGAGAGAATGTTAGATAGCCACACACGAACACCAATATAGACATGCAAACATATACACATATACAGTATATGAGAAACATATATACGGAATATATAAACACACACACTTTTATATATATATATATATATATATATATATATATATATATATATATATATATATATATATATATATATATATATACATATATATATATATATATACATATATATATATATATATATATATATATATATATATATATATATATATATATATATATATATGTGTGTGTGTGTGTGTGTGTGTGTGTGTGTGTGTGTGTGTGTGTGTGGAAAATGAGGGAAATAAAATGTAAGATAGAAAATGCAGAACAAAAGATTTTACAGTCGAAAGCAAATGAAAAAAGGGACTTAGAAGAAAGGACACTTCAAAATATAAAAAGAAACCCCAAAGTACTTTACTCCTATGCAAAAAAGATGAATAAAAGGAGAATAGAAATAGGCCCTCTAAGAATTGAAGGACGGCTAACGAATGAAAAAAAGGAAATATGCAACACATTAGCAGAAAAATATAAGAGTGAGTTCACGCCAAGAATTGCGAATGAGAATAATGAAACAGAAATGAGAGAAGAAAATTTTGAATATCTAACGGATATAGATATTAATGAAGCAGATATTGTTACGGCTATAAACGAAATTAAAAATGGATCGGCAGCCGGACCAGATGGAGTTCCAGCGATTTTGTTAAAAAAAAACTGCAAACACTATCGCGAAGCCACTTGCAATACTGCTAAGACAGAGTATAGATATGAGCGAGATATATGTTAAACATAAATTAGCTTATATAACCCCTATCTTCAAAAGTAGATCAAGACTAGAGGCAAGCAATTATAGACCTGTTAGTCTAACATCACATATTATGAAAGTGTATGAGAGGGTAATAAAAAAGAAAATAATGAACCATTTGGTCAAAAATAATTTGTTTAATATGGGTCAACACGGTTTCGTACCTGGAAAAAGTACACAGACCCAACTGATAGCTCACTATGAAAACATATACAATAATATGATAAATGAAAAAGACACAGATGTGATCTATCTAGATTTTGCAAAAGCCTTTGACAAGGTAGACCATAACATATTGGAGAAAAAAATGAGAAAGCATAATATTGTGGGAAAGATAGGAAAATGGGTAAAAGAATTCCTGCAAAACAGAAAACAGATAGTGGTTGCAAATGACGAGAAATCAGATGAAGCCCAGGTAATATCTGGTGTGCCCCAAGGTACGGTATTAGCTGCACTGCTATTTGTTATTATGATCTCAGACATAGACTGTGATGTTGAAAACTCCTTAGTGAGAAGTTTCGCCGATGACACAAGAATAAGTAGAGAAATTACTTGTGATGAAGATAGGAACTCACTACAAAGAGATCTAAACAAAATATATGAATGGGCGGA
>NC_090736.1:99871733-99919233 GCF_036898095.1 Palaemon carinicauda
ACTTCCAGACAGCATTATATAAAAGACTGAATATCAAAAGGTCCCTAAGTACACTCAAAACAAAACTGGGTAATTAAACTTGAGTCCTATTGAAAACAAACTCTTACTATGATTCTTTACAGGATACGAGCGAATACTGATTTACACAATGGTGATTGGAATAATACACTCTTTACAAAAATAAATATATTATATATAGATTACAACACTTTGAAAGAATTTAAATAAAACAAATAAATCACTCGCATTATTAAATCTGAACAAAACTTGGATTAAGATAAAACTGTTACGATCTGAGAATTATATAATTAATAGACTTTAAATATTATACCTGAAGAAACCTTAGACTATGACAAAAGAAATACTTATGAAAATTGAACAATCACTTGTTTCAATTGAAATTAAATGTGAATACAATATTTAAATTTGATACTAAATGAAATATATAACCATATCACAGTACAAGTACCTTTCACCCTCCTACAGGGCTGTTTACAAAAATTCTTAAAGAATTTTTGTAATTACTCACTATTTTTACAAAAACTGGTCACACCCTAATTTTGATACTTCACAAAACACTTTTAAAACAATACGCTAAGCTGCGTATGAGAGAGAGGAGAAGGGGAGATGGCTATGTCTTAAGGCTGGGATTCTCTGTCTTATCCATGCAAGCACAGGGTTGCCTTCATATGAAACTTAGCTACTTCCAGAAGCTTCCAGGAGATCTGGAAGCGTTGGTGGTAGGCCTAACAGCTGTGCCCGGGTTTTCAGGCAACACTTGCATACGCTTACCCTCGCAACAGGGAGTCGAACTCTCTCAGTTAACTAGTTCCACCCAACCTTAGGCCTAAAAATAAAAAAGAGATAAGAGCTAACATCAGGGCCCTCGACAATCTTCCAAAGCACATGGCATATAACACTTGCGTATTTTCTCAAAAACATAACACAATACCTCATAAAAATAAAAGAAAATATTACATAAGCCCTTGTTCACCTCTCTCATAAATCCCATAACACTCTCCAACAAATTACATGAGTTTTTGTAGCCCTGATAAATTGAATAAAAAGTAAATTTTCAAAAATAACGTAAATGTAGATATACTGGTTTGAATGGAGAAAGCAATTAAATTAATGGCGAAGCTCTTACGTAATTTACATGATTACCTTAAATCTACACAAGAGGAACTCATCTTACAGGCTGGCTATCAATCTCTCCAATGCCCAAATAAAATATAAATAAAATCATGAATAAAGTATTGTATATACTCCACACTAGACCAGCCTTATGGGAGTATACAAACATACATATATATATATATATATATATATATATATATATATATATATATATATATATATATATATATATATATATATATATATATATATATATTTACATATATTCATTATATATATATATATATATATATATATATATATATATATATATATATATATATATATATATATATATATATATATATATATATATATAATGGGTATACACCAATATATATTTATATATATCTATTATTCATATATATTTATATATATATATATATATATATATATATATATAAGAATATATATTTATATACATATATATGTATATATATATATATATATATATATATATATATATATAGATATATAGATATATATATATATATATATATATATATATATATATATATATATATATATATATATATATATATATATATATATATATATATATATATATATATATATATATTTATATTCATGCGTTTCTTCTCATAATTTTATCATGTATACATACATGCATATAAATATTAATAAAAACCCACATACGCTCACACAAATACACACACACACATACACACACACACACACACACACACACACACACACATATATATATATATATATATATATATATATATATATATATATATATATATATATATATATATATATATATATATATATATATATATATATATATATATATATATATATATATATATATATATTAGATAAACCTTTCAGCATCATTCTACTGTACTTATTTTGGCATGGAAATTTACTTATTAAGAGACAAAAAACATAAAAAAGAGTTAGTTTGAAAGAATATAGATAGAGATAAACTTCCAATGATATGAACTGCTATATATTCTTAATCCAATGTAATATATGAGGAGTTTCAAAGAACGTATTCAATATGATCCTTTCTAGATATGTTTAACGAGCTATTTTTCAACAAGGAAAAGTATTTTTTACAAGACGCTATTCAGTATTATTATTAGAAAAAAATCTCTTGAGATGAGGATTATGAAGTATATTTAGAGCTTACAATAATTGTAGTGATAGTTGTAGTAGAAACAGTAAAATTCTTGAAGTTTTCAGAGGATGTAGAATCAAACAAGTGTGATAACATGTTGAAGGTTAAGAGAAAGTGTCCTCGCCTAAAAGGAGCCAAGGATCAGAAATTGATTTATATCTTAGATATTGTTCGTTTATTTATAAAAGTTAATTTTTATTAAATTGATAGTAATAGTTCTAGTAACCTACTAGGAAATTATGAAACATTAAGTACTTTTATTACAAATATCCTTACGCGCATTCTGGATCCGAAGTTTGGTGATGTACTTCGGGACCCTTAGCTGGTAATGTGTACCCAAGCTTTCGTATACACAAGATAATTTTGGATAGAAGAAGACATATCTGTCTTTAAGATCAGATAGGACCATGTTTTGGAAGGCAGAGAAGAGTGCAGTCTTTCATCATCATCATCAGCCGTACCTAGTCTCCACTTTAAAATAAAAGCCTTAGACATGTTCTTCCAGTCACGTATGTTTATGGTATTTCAACATAAGTCAGCCAGCCAATTCTCATAGATTGTCAACCCATCGTCTTCTCTCCCTCCCCTTCTTCTTTTGTATTCTCTCGGGATCCATTCTGTTCTTATCAATTTCCATCTGTTATTAGTTATTCTCATTATATATCCTGACCATGTCCTTTTCTTTATATTTTGTTTGCTTTCTTATCACGTTGCTTTTTCCTGTCTTTTAGTGTTATTCCCATCATTATTCTATTCATATCTCTGTGAATTGCAACTAGTTAACGTTCTAAGGCTTTAGTAAGTCTTTAACTTTTTGATACATAGGTTAATACTGTTAGGACCATCTAATAGAATACTTTTCTTTTTAAGTAAAATGGTATTTTACTTTTCCTATTCTTATTTTGTTTACCATATCTATTCATTCCATGCTTATCCTTCTTTTAATTTAGGTGTTGTGTCCTGGTGAAACACTTTTTGTCCAGAGTACATGTATGCATATATTGTCTCTACAAATTCTTCCTTAACTATTATTTGTTATTTCCCTGCATTATCATTATAATTATCTTAAGTTATAATTTTCAGTCCTTTCTTTTTTGATATCGTCGATCATCTTCAGCAACTCCTGCCGTGATTTACTAAACAGAAGTATGTTGTATTCCAATCTTAAGTTGTTAAAGTATTTCCCTTTAATGTTAATCCTTACATTTTCCCAATCAAAATTCTTAGTAATTCAGAATATTGGTAATAATTTAGGAGAGATGGATTCTCCCTATGTAACTCCTCTCTCAATCAGAATATTCTCATTGTCTTTATGAAGTTTTAGGTTTGCAACGTAGGATTCATCTATAAAATACCTGCCGAAGCAATATCAGTATCTATTTATAAAACCTTATAAAAATAAATTTACGTCATTAAGGCTAAAGTCAGGAAATAATATGGGTAATTACAGTAACCAGCGAGCTGAACTTTAGGCCCGTTCCACTTCCAGCCCTATAGTCTGTTGTTCCCCACGCTTCTCTTTTGTTTTGCTCTCGTTAAACAAACAATAGGTGAACATGATAATAATAATAATAATAATAATAATAATAATAATAATAATAATAATAATACTGCATACAATGTCCATCGTGAGCATTTTTAAAAGTTTAAAATTAGACAATAACACATTATCATATACGTCTAAAATAAATATACAGTATACTGCTAACGAAACCCTCATAACAAGGTACGTTAATATTCAATTAATCATGCCAAAATATAGGTAGCATAATGCCCAAAAGTTAAGATTGGATGAATTAAGTATTTGTTTTATTATCTATAATCTTTGCATTTTCTAACTTATATTCGCCGTTTTCAAAATGAACAAGATTGTCCTCGTTTGTAACGGCTCCTAGTTTTCCGTTGATCAAAATTTCCCTTATGTCCTCTTTTTCCTTGCATTCCTTTGTGATTATGTCTGCTATCATATCTTTGGTGTCTGACCAACTGTACGATTCAACTTCTCTATCCCTTAATTTTTTCTTTCAATTCTGTCACGGTTTTTCTCAAAAACTTCCTTTGCACCTATTTTTTTTAATACTACTTTCTAAAGTTGGTCGACTATCCGTATATATTTTAACAGGGACCTTTCCTTCTGTTTCTCCAAACATTAGCTATTCAATAACTTTAGCTAGATAAACATTATCGCCTACAAATTTACTTCGATTCCTCGTTTCAGCATACTTTTCAGAATGACAAACTTGCCCTCTGGCTGTTGTTTTGCAATAAATCGGAGCCACTATTTCATTCCTCTTATTTCTTATCATTATCAAATTACCTCCAATCGATTTAGAATTGCATTTATAACTAGCATCGTCGAGTCCATCCATTTGAAGATCTTCCTTTCTTCCAATTCTCTGGAATTTTATTTTGCTTTCTTTTGATTTAATCTTCTTCACTATTTTGTTTATGTATTTCAAAAATCCTATTGCAGTATTTTTATTTTTGTATAGAAATTTTGAGCGCTATAATTGCTAAGTCAGGCCTGACATTTTCTACCAACCACTGAATCTTCCCAGTAAACTCTTGAAAGACTTTTGTTAGCGGTTCGTCGTTTCTAGCCTTTCTTATATCTTTGATGCCTTCGTTAGATTAAGCATAATCCTTCATACTCAGTTCTATTAAGTCATTTATCTTTATAATATCGATTCCCGTGAATCTAAATTCTTCCAATTCCACCTTAGAAAAGCTTGAAATATTATTTAAGGATATTTAATAATTGATAAAACAAATTCACTATCTCCTTGCAATGTCTTAATAACACTTCCTTTAAAAATCTTGTCTTTTTTTTAGCCTAAATTTTCTTCCTGCATCTTCAAGTCCATACATAGGTTTATTCAGTTTCCATATGATTCCTTTTTCACATCTTTTGGCGGCTCAACAAATACGTTACGTTGTAGTTTCTCTGCCTGCAAGAAGGGGACTGATATATCTACGCTTTCCAGTTCAAATCCCTCATTAGCTGATATTGATACAAATGTATTAAAAGGATTCCTCACGGTAGTTTGAGAATCTGATTTTGGTTTCTCAGTTTCCGGAAAACCTTATGCAATCAACCTAGCTTTCTGTCCATCTTGCCTATCTTTTTTTTTTCAGTTACAAGCCATCTAGATCTGATTTTTTCTTGTCCTGTATCTTTAACGTCTTCAAATGCTTGCTTCCTAATATTTAAAATTATCGATTTCTTTTTCTTTAGCCACTCTGTTGTCAGTCTCAAGATGAAAACTCTTTGGAACTTCTTCTACGTAAGTCGTTATTTCCTCTAGAAAACCCTAATCATTCGATATGTTCATCCAATACAATCCTATATTGTGTAATTCTAGATTTTCCTTCGTTTCTCTTTCTTCGTTTCCTTTCTCTTCTTTATTCAACAGATATTTCCATCCATTAATGTCACACGAAGTCCACTTCTATAGTTTTGCCTTTCGTTAGTTTTACTACACATCCAAATTTGTACTTTGAATTTGGTTTGTTCACATAGACTATTCTTCCTTTATACTTCTCTTCATTCCTAAAAGTCATGATTATATTTTTATATTTCTTTCGCCTTAATTTGGATGGAATATTGTCTGTTTCAATCATATTTTCATTATCATCTTCAGTAATTTCATGCTTCCCAAAATCTGAGGTTTCTATTACATTCTCTTCAGAATTTGACCTTGTCTCTTCAGAAGTGCTGACACGCTCTGGCTTATCCGTTACTACCACTGCTTTGTCTTCCTCATTTTGAGCTAACGTTGGTGATCCTTAAGGTTGCAAATGGCATGAGGCTACTTTTCGCATATCTCCAATTACCAAACTCTAAATATTTCTCCCATCCTTTTTTTTCCACTGTTACTGGATCTAACCATTGTTTTCCGTCTTATGTTGGTAAAATACTTTTTCTCCATGAGTATAGGGATAATGATTAAATGCTGCATTTCTAGTATTTAGGGAAATTTTCAACTTTTCCTCCATATTCTATTTCTATTTTCTATTTACTTTATTTTGGTTTGCAATGTGTCTTCTAATCACCTCGGACTCTAAAATGACATTCAGTAGCAACGTTTCCACTTTTTATTCCCGGAACTATCACTGCTTTTGCTGTGAGTAGACGTAATGGAGCATATCCTTTCACTATAATGTTAGGGATATGACACCAAGCTGCTTTAGAGACCACTTCTCCTAACCTAATTTCGTTATTTTCTTCTATGATTCTTTTTTAGTCAAATAGTCAAATCGGCACTATAATGATTTCGCTCATTCAGACCGTTACTCCAAGGAGAATATGTTGGGCCAAACTTGATTTTGATTCCCATTACAGAAGCAAGACTTTATATATTTTAGTTCTTAAATTCTAAGTCATTGTCAGCCCAAATTCCTTCAGTAGGGTAACCGGGTTTCTCACACCAATTTTGAACAATGAGGTCAACTTTGTATTCACTATGCTCATGAACAGACTTAATAAAATTTACATATTCCATCATAATGCAGGGGTCTCCATGACATTTATTAGTGCATACTATCAAGGGCCCTTTCATAGGCCATAAATGCCATCAAAACTGGCTTTCTATATTCTACGCATTATTGTATATATATGTCTTAAAAAGGAAAATGTAGTCGGTACAACTTCTAACTTTTTTAAATCCTATATGGCTGAGAGTATACTTATTGGGCAGCAAATTCCCTGGTCTTTTGTGTCTTCCTTTTTTTCTTTAGTATACTGTAATGATTATGTTTATCCAAGCTGTAGAGATACAGCATACTTGTAAACATTTTGTCGATTCAGCAAGTTTTACTACTATGAAATATCCTTCATCTATCATCAATTCAATTGTTTGGCTATCACTCCTGCTACTTTACCTTTTATACGCCTTTTAATAGATTCTTTACTGCTCCTGTTGTATGGTTTGGTACTGGTTCATATGTTTCATTATTTCTATAACACAATTGTATAACATTGTATAGAAAGTATTTGCACTTTTTATCACTCCATCTGTTCAGTTAATAATATTTCTATATCATCCTTCAATTTGAGCATTTGTTGGCACGGTGTTTCAAGGGTTACTTCCATCATTTCAATGAATCTTCCCTTCTTTAGTGTTTCCTCAATTTTAAGCGTGATATGTTTACGATTGTATTGGGTTTTTAGTTTATTCATAGTTTTAATAGTTCTGCTAATACTATTTCTTCTTTCGAAGATTTTACCCTCATTTCCAACAATTTTTTTTTTTTTATTTTATGTTTTCTGATTGCTTTCCTTGATTTTGTTTAGAATTTTTCCTCCTACCTCTTGTGGTGATTCCAATACATATTTTGTTTAATTACTGATCATTTTTTCTTAGGATTTTATATATCTTTTTCTTCATTATCTCTCATCTAT
Source organism: Palaemon carinicauda (assembly GCF_036898095.1). NCBI lineage: Eukaryota > Metazoa > Arthropoda > Malacostraca > Decapoda > Palaemonidae > Palaemon > Palaemon carinicauda. Next base: position 99,879,458 of record NC_090736.1, read on the forward strand.
TCAACATCTCAGCTCTGACATGATAATATAACACTTAGATTGTTTTTGAACTGTTCTTAAAGAAGTGAAGTTTTAATATCTGTCTTAGCTTAGTGTTTTAATTTTTTTTTTAATGAGACTATGTGTTATAAACTCTGTAAAAATATTATATAATCACTTCGCAACTAATCAGTAGCCTAAACTTTAACCTAATTTGCTGAAATTAAGCATTACTAGATAATTTGATAGGATCAAATTGCTTAATGTGGACCCGTCCTCTTCATGTAACACAACACCAACGTCTTTTGTGTGTTTTTTTTTTAATGGAAAACTGTGTTGTTGTATTTTTCCTCTTTTTTCGGGCACGATTTAGGAAAGTTGTGTGTGGACTAAGCTGTATATTGTGTGACCATGTAAGTGAATCTACAGCTTCAATGAGCTTTTTATTCTCCAAGTAATAAATTTGTAAAAAAAATTAAATATATAATCGTTTTGTGTTTTGTAAGCCATCATTGTTATCTAATTCTTTGATTTTTTATTTTAACCTCTGATTTTACATCCACTATGGTCACTATATCCTATAAAATTAGTTAACTGGTAAACCTGCGTAAGCATTTTAGATAATTAATTATCAGGATTGATTATCTGAACTGATAAAACAAAAATCTGTCACTTATGATGAAATAAATACCAAAAAATCCCAGAGAGAGAGAGAGAGAGAGAGAGAGAGAGAGAGAGAGAGAGAGAGAGAGAGAGAGAGAGAGAGAGAGAGATCTGAATCTTTTCTCATTACTGGACTGCATGTTACATTCTTCATCATACATTTCATTTTAACACATTATAAAAAAAATATATACACAGCTTGTATCCAAATCGTTTTTCTTTATATTTCATTGGTAATGTATTATTATTATTATTATTATTATTATTATTATTATTATTATTATTATTATTATTATTATTATTATTATTATTATTATTATTCTCGATTTAGTGTATTAGAGTACAACGAATCGTATTATATTTTAGTATGTCGTACTCTTAGATCATTAAAATACTCTATCCATTACTGTAGTATATTAAACTTTTAGAGTATAATTAAAGAACCTATAGATATATTTACATGTTTGGTTGGCCAAAGAAATAAAAATCCTTAGAGTTCATGGTCTGCTATTATCTGGGTCAGAGGTTCAAACGAAATAGTTTGTTTATGGATGGACCTAGTGTACATGATTTCTTCAAAATTGAAATTAAGGGTTTCGGAGACCATCATCAACTTTTGCTTGGCAACTCTACTGAAAAGGGAACTTTTATTAAACATCAAAGAGAAAGACTTAATGTAAGATATCTCTAAGTCAAGTTTTACATAGGAGCTGGGATGGAATACGTACTTTCCCATTTTCAGACACCATAGATCCACACTTGTCATATCGACAGTATCTTCGTTATATTCAATATCAGTCATAAAAGCAAGGAAGTTAGCCATCAACTTACGCTGAATTTTAGCAACTACTGTTGCATATCATCACTTAATGTTCTGTTTACGTTGGCATGGTGGCTTAAGAGAGTGCTCCACTCAATATAAATCTACTACCTTCAAGACCTTCACCAGAACAACCCATTCTGCTCCACCTGGGATGATTCAAATGGTGAGCTGGACATAATTTTCATTAGCAACACCTAATCAAAATGCCAAGACACCATGAAGATAAAGAAGGGCCTTGCTATTTGCTAAAGCTCGTAAGATTAGGAACCAACAACGATGATATTCAGCAATTACTGTAAAGAATAACTTTATTGCAACTGCCAAGAGGAAGAATGGATAATGAAAGACATCTGCAAAAACATTTCTACATTAAATTGACCTTGACAGGAAGCTGATTTTTTAAGCCTATTATAAGAATGCCACTATATATTCCAGTATATTGTGATAGGAAATAACCTTCACCCTTTTTTCCGAACTTCTTGAATATAGCACATTTGTTTTATTGATAAAAATGCCGAGATTGTCTTACCAACACTGCGTGAATCATTGGTCACCTGCAAAACGGAATACTTTCTAGGTTAATGAGAGTAATTCTTATTCAAAAGGTGAAAATCAACCTCAATGAAACACAGGAATGTTTTTTCCTTCAAACTAACACATATCAGAGAATATCCAACCTCAATAAAACTCCACAATTTTTATGATAGAGATTCTGGTTAGATCTGTGCTCTTGCTAATTTGTAAGCTTTGAATAAAAAAGATTGGTCCAGCATTAGTAATGGGGACGGGAATTAGGTAAAGGCATGCAAACTGCACCCTCAAATTCAGTTTGGTTTGAGGCGCCTTTAGAGTCACAGTAACCTCAAAAGGTTTCAAACTATTTTTCCCATTTGGATCAAAACCTTATGATTTGATGATCTTGACATCACTGAACTTGAACTTTGACTTAATATTCAACCCGGATTTTACTTTTATTTATTATATGTATTTATATTAAAGATAAAAATCATTGCCAGCATATTCATAAATGTCTTTACTGACAAAAGGCTTTATCATTGAAAAGAGAGTACCAGGGATAATTAGTTTCACTGACGATAAGGGCTGCTATTGTGAAGATTCTGTTTAAGTACACATGGTTTACAGAGAGCCTACAATCCAGATATACAAATATATACCTGCTTGACAATTCAGTCAGCAACTGTTCAATTATCAGAGAATTTAAAAGGACCCTTCTACTTTCAACAGTTATGGAGAAGGAAGTGGGAGAGACATTTCCATAAAGACAACCTTCCTACCTGTAAATATGAGTGGACTGTCATCATTAATAGTGCATTTAAAGTTGCCACAACTAACGATTGGCCGGCTACCAACGCAAGAGCTAGTCTCACAAAAGGTATGGTATATCAGAATACATCTTGAGATATTATGTGTATACACACACACACACACACACACACACACATATATATATATATATATATATATATATATATATATATATATATATATATATATATATATATATATATATATATATATATATATATATATATATATATATATATATATATATATATATATATATATATATATATATGTGTATATTCATATGTATATATATATATATATATATATATATATATATATATATATATATATATATATATATATATATATATATATATATATATATATATATATATATATATAATATATATATATATATATATATATATATATATATATATATATATATATATATATATATATATATATATATATATATATATATATATATATATATATATATATATATATATATATATATATATATATATATATATATATATATATATATATATATATGATGACTCCAAAAATATTCAATGTAATGAAGATTCACATTTATCTTTCTATATGTATATCTGTATTTGCTTGAAGCTTTTAAAACAAATCAAATTTCTCAAGGTTATTTTAAAGTCCTTTTACTTGATAAAGAATAAGGTGTCTCTCAGGAGAATATCATTAACGTGGGTGAGGGACACATCAAACCATTTTCTTCATTTTACTTAGGACTTAATTAACAGAAAATTGCTTAACATATACATGTAAAATCACTCAAAACTGGGTTACAAAATCCCGTAGAAATATGATCAGATATCTAGAATCAAGCAGACGAACTTATTTTTCTCCACGAAGAGAGGGCCTATTCCATCAATCTTAAGCCCTTCGCTGAGAGTAAAGCCAGTACAGGTGTGTTGAGGGCCTTTGCGATGTTCCCATCACATCGCAGACAACTCGGAGTATTGGTCCTTGTGAACTGCTCTTACCTTTCTTAGTGCGTAGGTGGGGGATAACTCAACATCCTTCCTGGTTTTACAGGAGAAATGTTTCGCGTTACTCGGCTGCTAATCGGACCTGATGTACTTCATTCTGTCGGTAATGTCATTAGCAGCAATCGAACCTTATGACAGAGTCCGTATTCTACCTCATCAGAGGAAAGTTAAACGTAGGTCATTAAACACCTTTTTAGAATTGCGGTTAGTGCTAGGAGAGGGGCCTAGCCCCTACCTGTGTGCGTTGCGTTTATATACGACAGTAAGGGCGTGTTAAGCAATCCTCAGTCACGTGACAGATTTTTTATTTCCTGGCCTCTTGCTAGGCGACCTTGTGCGTCACTTATGAACATTCCGAAGGTGCTAGAATAACACGTGGGGTGTTTTTGCTTTCAATTCAGAACACTCAGCGTATTTCGTACAACAACGCCTGCCTAATGCTCGCTCACTCTCACATCTCTGTGTTTAATCTATTCCTTCACAATTACATTAAAAACCATTTGTCTCTCTATTTCTTATTAATCAACAAGACTCATGAACAAATGCATTACACGCATGTAAAAATACTCTACATATAAAATCTACTAAAATAAAATTATTTGTCTTACAACTACTCGGCCAGCTTCTTGGATTCTTATAGAATTCATACATAACAAAAAGAAAGATACCTCATTCTTTGGGTTTCCCAGTAATAACCAACAGAAATTAATTTATCTTGTCTATTTTCTTCAAAGGAAAATGCTTTACATTATAGGTTACCAAAGTAACAAGTGCAATAAAAATAAAACATTAAATATAGTCAGAAATTGTGCAACATCTTTCTTATAAAACAAAATATAATCATTGTCAAGTGGCATTGCCAAGTTTTCTACAACTGTTAAATAGTCTAATTTAAAATGTTTGATCTTGTTTTCACAACCCTTTGCAATGGAAGACTGATTTAATTCATAATGTAAAAATATACTAGGTTCATAATTGAGATAATCAGGAATAACTACTGTGCAAGAATTTAGGAATGATTTCATATTTGCTATCTGTAATGTTTGAGTCTTCTCATTACAGTTAACTTGAGCAATTTTAATGTTTTGGACATAAACAAAAACGTCATGACCCAAATGTAATATCCTGAAGGGTAAACTGAAAATTTTATATCTGCAAGATTTCACAAGGTCATAGTTATCAAAGAAAATTCCTTGTATACATTAAAAATAGCCTATGGGTTGCATAAGCTGCAAAAAAAAAAAAAATTACACATTAATTGACCTTCTCTCATCAAAAGACATTTTTCTAGTTCATCTTCTTCCAAGATAATCATTAATAACTTGTTTTTATCTATTGCTAAATTAAACTCTGGATGGTTGCAAAAAAACATTTGCATTTTCAATTTTAACTGTGATAGAATGTATGGTATATAACTCAAAAATATTCATTCCTTTAAATGGAATTAATACCAACAAATGTCCATTTACTACGTCAATGTTGACATACCAAAATATATCTTCTACGAAAGGTTCTGAATGGCTATTTACTATACACCAATCTATGATTTCTTTCAAAGATGTTAGAGCAATGATAGCAGGGCTAAGAATTCCTTTTTCTGCACTCAATAATCCATTCACTGACTCCTTATGGGTACTAATCTTGATTTCCACTTCATTTATTACCCTAAACACCTTTTCTATATCATCTATCTTGGATATATTTACGATAACTTGCTTAATAAATTTTACTATCTTTTTAAGGTTCTCTACATTTTTGTTGTTATTTTCTATTAAGGTATCTATAAATTACCTTTGTGTTTAGCCCATTTTTCTATTTGTTCCAAACGATCTTTTAAACCTTGAACATCGCTTTCTGTGGCCACTCCAAACAAAGCACTAAATGCACTAACTGCAAAGGGTAATAAGGATCTTTTGTTTCTTTGAGGCCTGATAATTTCTTCAATTTTTCCTTGTAAGTTTCTCATTAATTCTACAAAAGTAGAATTACTATGGTTCTTCCCGTTCTAATAATGAGTTTACATTTACGTTGACTACAACAAAATGGGTCAGTCATATGAAGAGAATAAGAAGAAGTTTTGGAAAGAAGTGAAGAGAGTAAGGAAGGCTGGCGCAAGAATTGAAGAGACAGTGAAAGATGGAAATGGAAGGCTGTTAAAAGGAGAGGAGGCAAGGAAAAGGTGGGCGGAATATTTTGAAAGTTTGCTGAATGTTGAGGATAATAGGGAGGCAAATATAACTGCTGTTCCAGGTGTTGAGGTGCCAGTGATGGGAGATGAGAATGAGAGAGAGATAACAATAGAGGAAGTGAGGAGAGCACTAGATGAAACGAGAGTAGGAAAAGCATCTGGTATGGACGGTGTGAAAGCTGAGATGTTGAAGGAAGGGGGTGTGATTGTACTTGTATGGTTGGTGAGATTGTTTAATATGTGTTTTGTGTTGTCAATGGTACCAGTAGATTGGGTTTGTGCATGTATTGTACCACTATATAAGGGTAAGGGAGATGTGCATGAGTGTTGTAATTCAAGAGGTATTAGTTTGTTGAGTGTAGTTGGAAAAGTGTATGGTAGAGTACTGATTAATAGGATTAAGGATAAAACAGATAATGCAATCTTGGAAGTACAGGGTGGTTTTAGAAGAGGTAGGGGTTGTATGAATCAGATTTTTACAGTTAGGCAGATATGCGAGAAATATTTAGCAAAAGGTAAGGAGGTGTATGTTGCGTTTATGGATCTGGAGAAAGCATATGATAGAGTTGATAGGGAAGCAATGTGGGATGTGATGAGGTTATATGGAGTTGGTGGAAGGTTGTTGCAAGCAGTGAAAAGTTTATACAAAGTTAGTAAAGCATGTGTTAGAATAGGAAATGAAGTGAGTGATTGGTTTCCGGTGAGAGTGGGGCTGAGACAGGGATGTGTGATGTCGCCGTGGTTGTTTAACTTGTATGTTGATGGAGTGGTGAGAGAGGTGAATGCTCGAGTGCTTGGACGAGGATTAAAACTGGTAGGCGAGAATGAGCATGAATGGGAGGTAAATCAGTTGTTGTTTGCGGATGATACTGTACTGGTAGCAGACACAGAAGAGAAGCTTGACCGACTAGTGACAGAATTTGGAAGGGTGTGTGAGAGAAGGAAGTTGAGAGTTAATGTGGGTAAGAGTAAGGTTATGAGATGTACGAGAAGGGAAGGTGGTGCAAGGTTGAATGTCATGTTGAATGGAGAGTTACTTGAGGAGGTGGATCAGTTTAAGTACTTGGGGTCTATTGTTGCAGCAAATGGTGGAGTGGAAGCAGATGTACGTCAGAGAGTGAATGAAGGTTGCAAAGTGTTGGGGGCAGTTAAGGGAGTAGTAAAAAATAGAGGGTTGGGCATGAATGTAAAGAGAGTTCTATATGAGAAAGTGATTGTACCAACTGTGATGTATGGATCGGAGTCGTGGGGAATGAAAGTGATGGAGAGACAGAAATTGAATGTGTTTGAGATGAAGTGTCTGAGGAGTATGGCTGGTGTATCTCGAGTAGATAGGGTTAGGAACGAAGTGGTGAGGGAGAGAACGGGTGTAAGAAATGAGTTAGCGGCTAGAGTGGATATGAATGTGTTGAGGTGGTTTGGCCATGTTGAGAGAATGGAAAATGGTTGTCTGCTAAAGAAGGTGATGAATGCAAGAGTTGAGGGGAGAAGTACAAGAGGAAGGCCGAGGTTTGGGTGGATGGATGGTGTGAAGAAAGCTCTGGGTGATAGGAGGATAGATGTGAGAGAGGCAAGAGAGCGTGCTAGAAATAGGAATGAATGGCGAGCGATTGTGACGCAGTTCCAGTAGGCCCTGCTGCTTCCTCCGGGGCCTTAGATGACCGCGGAGGTAGCAGCAGTAGGGGAGTCAGCATTATGAAGCTTCATCTGTGGTGGAAATGTGGGAGGTTGGGCTGTGGCACCCTAGCAGTACCAGCTGAACTCGGTTGAGTCCCTGATTAGGCTGAAGGAACATAGAGAGTAGAGGTCCCCTTTTTGTTTTGTTTCATTGTTGGTGTCGGCTACCCCCCAAAATTGGGGGAAGTGCCTTGGTATATAGATAGACAACAAAATCTGTTAATAATTCACATTTTCCATGTGTTTGTATCAAGGATCCACTTTTAATTTCGGTTACACAAGTGATACCTGTCACTAGGGGCAGGATCAGAAGAAAATTTTCAATCACTTCCTGCAGAGTTTGAGAAGACCATGTATTAGTTTTCACATTCTTTAAATGATTCTAATGTGCATATCTTACATCTAAACTGTGTTCTGATATTAACTTATATTTATTATTCTTTTCCCTTTCTAACACTCGATAAGGACCTTCAAATTTGGGAGATACCTTTTCATTTGGTCCTTAATTTACATGTACCTTTTGCATATACTTGGGAACCTATCTTCGTGTCTATATTTTAACTAGCTGTGCCATAGTACTTCTTATTCACCTGTTGCCCTTTTTCTAAAGGCTGTCTGGGCTGTCTTATAATTTGAAATGTTCTTTTGCAATTTCCAAGCTGCATAGTCCTAATAAGTGTGACTAGGATGTTTTCGGTCATCTAACAACGAGTTGGGTAGTCTTTTCTGATAACCTTAAAGCAAAATGTGTAGGGTTTCTCCTATCGTCTCAGACACTGCGTTATTCAAAGTAAACTGAACATCCTCTGAAGCTATATCCCAATCTTCTGTAGTTGGACTAATAATAGTTCGCAGTACATCCAGAATCTTCTTATTTGCCCTTTTTACTGTCCCATTTGAACTCGGCTTTTAAGGGGTTATTTCACATTTCTTAATCTCAAAAAATCTACAAAGTTCCTATATAAATTCACTAGTAAATTTGGATTGCATTGTCCGACAAAAGTACTTCCGGACACGAATGTCTAGTGATTAATCTAGTTTTTAAGGTTTCTGCTACTGAGACAATAATTCTATCTCTAACTGGAACAATTTCTGAGTACCGAGTCCGGTAATCTATAAAAACTAACACATACTTATATCCTTTCAAAGTTTTTGGAAATGGTCCCATATGATCCATTTTAACCATCTCAAAAGGGTTTAGATTACTAGGATATTTTTCTAAAGGTGCTCGAACATTTACATGGTCTTTATGCTTATTACAAGAAGGCTATTCATTCACAAATTTAATAGCATCTTCATTGTATTTAGGTAAAAAGTCATTTCTACTTAAGGTTCATACAGTCTTTTTGATTCCTGCATGTCCTGCCAACTTGTGTGTATGAGTCATGGTTAAGACTTCCTTGGTAAGTGTATCAGATATATATAGTCTAGAACAACCATTTCTGGCTCTTGCTTTCCTGGATAATATCCCACTTATTAATTCAGAATCTGATCTAGAATTCTCATCTTGCAGCAAATCTCCAATGATTTCCCTAGTGATTGCATGTTATTCTGGTTCTATGTTGACTCACTCCAAATCTAAGTCTACTACCTGGACATGAAACAAAAGGTGTTCGTCGTGATAATTCTTTCAGTATCATCCTATGCTCTAGATAATCCATCTGCTAAAGTATTAAACCTACCTGGAATGGATCTAGAAATCTAGAGCAAACTCTATGATACTGATAAATCAACGATTAAACTTTAGGTTATTGGTGAAGGCTCTTTTCTTGAAATGATCACACATGGGTTTATTATCAGTAGGTACATTTGTCCTAATAAAATTTGCTGAAACTTTTTCAGAGCGCAATAAATGGCGAAACATTCTTTGTCAGTTGTATTTTGATTCCTCTCTGCTGTATTTAAGACTCTACCTGCATAATACACTAGCCTCATTCTGGTTCTTCCTTTCTGCAACAAAGCTGTATTTGAAGCATCACATGCTAAATAAAACCCTACTAATGTCTGGATAAACTAAAATAGGATCACTGATTAATTCATCACTCAACACTTTAAAAGCCTCTTCTTGCTCTGTCTTCCATTCAAACTCTACATCCTTATTTGCTAATTCTGTCAATGGCTTAGCTATAGTAGCAAAATATCTGATAAATGGTCAGTAGCAGGGTGATCCAACCTTTTCCGTGCCAAGGGCCACATTACCTAAAATCCTTGATGGCACGGGCCAAAATAATAAGATAAGATTAATATGAGAATTATATTTCATGGTGCAGTAACTGAAGGGGAGTACCTTCCCCCAAGGGGAGAGGATTCATTTCCTTAATATAAGTGATTTTTTATTTTACCAAGTATGTAGATGCACTAGAAGAGTTTACACACCGTGTCATAAGATTTTCCCCCATTCTTATTTGTGTATGAATATATTTTTTCCGGAAAAAAAGTAAAAATAAACATCCAAAGCCTATATATTTCTGTTAATATTTAATTAAAGTACATATGATATACATAAAGAGAAAAAAAATGATATAAACAACTCACATACTAGTATTTAGTAATACTTCATAATAAGAAAAAATAGAACCTTTCACAGTTCTATTCCTGTTTAACTTCAAAATACTGTACAATCAAAGAAAATCTATACACACAACACCACACACACACACACACACACACACATATATATATATATATATATATATATATATATATATATATATATATATATATATATATATATATATATATATATATACACATATATGTGTATATTTATATATATATATATATATATATATATATATATATATATATATATATATATATATATATATATATATATATGTATATATATGTATGTATATATATATATATATATATATATGTATGTATATATATATATATATATATATATATATATATATATATATATATATATATATATATATATATATATATATATATATATACATATATATATATATATATATATATATATATATATATATATATATATATATATATATATATATATATATATATATATATATATATATATATATATATATATATATATATATATATATATATATATATATATATATGTGTGTGTGTGTGTGTGTGTGTGTGTGTGTGTGTGTGTGTGTGTGTGTGTATCTTTTCTCAAATTCACAATATAACCCTTCAAGTTTTCCCCAAAATGATGAGGAGTATATTCCATTATTTCTGTTCAATTCATGACAAGAAGGGAAGTTTGTTAGATCATTCTTGTTTAAGCATTCACTGAAAAGTTGCAGCTTTTTACAGATAGAAATAACATGTCCTACTAACTGGGAAACATTCTGTAGTTTTCCTTTTTGTAGGTTCATGTTTAGAACGTTCAGGTGGGCAGTCATTACCTGCAAGAATTGCTTGGGAGCAAAGAAAGTCTTTATCGTGTAGCTGAATTTGGCACTGTTCTGAATGAGTAATATGCTGATTTTATAGAAATGGTGGTAGCACTGAGCCCCCTAACACGTAATATAGTGGAAGGTCACTATACTCTGTGTTTAGTTTTTCCAGGAATTATATAAATTTTCTATGCCTGAGGAGATATTTCCGCTTCTGATTAAGTTCACAATACTGACAATACTTGTCATGGCATCACTCATCTGCAATATTTTGCTTCATAAGGCCTCTTGGTGAATAATGCAGTGCAGTGTGATGCAATGCACTCCATTGTTTGTTCTTTAAAAGACAAGCTATCCCCACATTACTGCCAACCATAGCTATATATATATATATATATATATATATATATATATATATATATATATATATATATATATATATATATATATATATATATATATATATATATATATCAGAACCTTTGCTATCATCATTCAATAACTACATCTTAACAAGTTCTTCGTGAACAACAAAATCTTCGCCAATGGTGCCGGCAAATACGATTAATTGACTTGTGTCACTTACATCAGTGCTGTCATCTAAATCCAGTGTAAAGGGCTTGTAGTGTTTCATTATATTTTTAAGTTTCATGGAAACATGCTGATCAAATTCATTCACTCTTTTTACAACTCTTTGGTAAGAGAATGGCACATTTTTTTTTTTTTTTTTACTATCGGGTACATTTTCTTCACAAACTCTTGTGCTATTTTACTGCACACTGCTTTATTAATTCTCCATCCCTAAAACGATTTTCTATTTTTTTGTAAGCGTTAAAGTACTTTCTTATAAAGCAGTAAGACTAGCTGTTTGTGGTTTTCAGAAGTTATGTAGCCCATGATTTTTCTCTTGATGTTTGCCCATCAAGATATTCAATATACCACTTCGTGATTTTCCCGCAATAGAACATACTTTTCTTTGTGCAATGTCTCACAATGCCTTCGAACATACTCCTTAAGAACAGAACCTATTTGATGCCACACAATAGTCTTCTTCCCACTTCATATCATATGCTCTGTTCATATCACAGCACTTTCTTTTCTTACTTTGACTCAATATGGAAAGACGTTATGAGCAATAGTGCTTAATTGCACAACAGAGGCAAGCTGAAAACTATTCGAAACAGCAGGGGCTTCATCCCCATTCCGTTCACGGGGGTTCCCTTAATCTTGTTACATTTGTATTTGTTATTGTTATTATTATGATTCTATCTACCGTCAAAAGTAAAATAAACATTGATATTGAACGCATGGTTTGGATGGAGAGAGAGAGAGAGAGAGAGAGAGAGAGAGAGAGAGAGAGAGAGAGAGAGAGAGAGAGAGAGAGAGAGAGAGAGAAGGGGGGTACTGAAATTCTACTGAAATATGTGATTTTAATTTTATTTCATTATTTATCATTTTTTTTTTTTTTTTTTTTTTTTTTTTTTTTTTTTTTTTTTTTTTAGTATTCAGGAGTGATCATTTAGGTTCAGTAAGGCTTGGACATATTAAATCACACTGCATAATTAGGTCAGTGTTGGGGGACCACAAAGAATCCCCTCGCAGGCCACATTTGGCTGCGGCCCTGTAGTTGGATCACCCTGGTCTATAGTATCCTATCATCCCTAAAACTCTTCTCACAACTTTCAAGTTTGGTGGAGTAGGATATTCCATAATAGCCTTTATTTTCTATTCTTGCTTGCGCAATCCATCAGCACTGATCACATGTCCTAAATATTCTAAAGATTTTCTCATAAACTGACATTTCTTAATCTTTGTCTTTAATCCTGCCATTCTTAATCGTTCTAAAAAGATTTTTAATGTTCTGAAATGGCTCTCCTTATCTTTGCTAAATATAATGAAATCATCTAAATAGACAGACACATTCTCGATGTCTCTTACGATCTATAACACAATCTGACAAAAGTCAATAGAGATGATGTTAGACCAAAAGGCCTTAATTGAAATTATAAGTGTTCTTTATGAGTGCTGAAGGCTGTTAATGGCTTACATTCTTCGTAATAGCACTGGCCAATATCCTCTTAGTAAATCTAAGGATGAAAAGATCGTTGCTCCTCCTAGTTGAGCCAAAACATCATTTGTTATTGGCACAGGCATTTGATCAGGTACTGTGTTTGCATTCAACTTACGATAACCAATAATTTTCTGCAACTTCCATCTTTCATTGGAATTAAAAACATAGGAGAATTATAAAGAGAGTTAGATGGTATGTCCACCCTTTCTTCTTTATTTTCTTCTATCATTATATCTACTCTGCGACGTTCGCTGATAAGTAGTCTAAAATTAGGTATGAGATAAGGTTTGGCACCATCATCTACGATTATCTTGTGTCGTAACACCTCTGTCCTACTTAAGGCCTTGTGCACAATTCCCCGTACGAGTTTTTTAGACGTACGTGTCTGGGAATTTTTCAGTTGTAGCCATGAACTCCTGCGATGTCATTGGTAGTGAGTGTGTTGAGTGTTCAGTACGGGTTAAGTACGTGTGACGCACGGGTGCCGCACGGTTCGCAAGTGTCTTGAGATGAATGCGTGGGAAAATGGCGTACGGTACATGCGGGTAGAGTACTAAGCATGCACTAAGGACCTGCGTGTAATGCAGGTGACGCACTTCCAGAGTACAAGTCTTAAGGGCCCCCGGGTGGGGGGGGGGGGTATAAATACCACCATGCTATGCCCGCGCTCCACAATCAAGGTTTGCAAGTTCTACAGCGTGGAGATCCATATATATATATATATATATATATATATATATATATATATATATATATATATATATATATATATATATATATATATATATATATATATATATATATCTGAATAAGTATCACGTAACTAGTCAGGTCTTAATCGAATATTTCATATTTGCATTTTCCATGTGGTTCTTTTGCAATCGGAGCATCACGTTTTCCTGTGATTTTTACGCATATATATATATATATATATATATATATATATATATATATATATATATATATATATATATATATATATATATATAGTATATACATATATATATATATATATATATATATATATATATATATATATATATATATATATATATATATATATATATATATATATATATATATATATATATATATATATATATATATATGCATTATATATATATATATATATATATATATATATATATATATATATATATATATATATATATATATATATATGTACTTATATATACATATATACATATATATATATATATATATATATATATATATATATATATATATATATATATATATATATATATGTATATATATATATATATATATATATATATATATATATATATATATATGTGTGTGTGTGTGTGTGTGTGTGTGTGTGCATATATATATATATATATATATATATATATATATATATATATATATATATATATATATATATATATATATATATATATATATATATATATATATATATATATATATATGTAATAAATAAAATAGTTATTACCTGTTTAAAACACATTACGTAATATGTCATTGTGGATGATGATGCTAGCGTGAGATTTGCTGTAGTCAGATAAAATCTTAAACAGGATGTATTTTACATCCCTTGGCAATGTAACCTTTTTCTGAAACGTCAACACAAATGCATACCGTGTGAAAGATTGTCGTCACCGGATGCAGGTGTCTTCCGAGAGACGAATGTAAAGTTTACATATTGTGTTTAAATGCAGAGACAACTAAGCATACGATATCTGTGATATCGATAATTTAGGCAGTTCATATCTATACTTCACCTGAATTGGTCATCCGACCAAACCAGCTACACTCCTCTGATGGAGATTTTTAACACTGTTCTTTTTAGAGAATAAACCATTTTGAAGTTACAAAGATGAACTTTATTTCAAGACTTAACATCTCAAACAACACATACTCAATGTGTGCTTATAACAGTAGCACACTAATAAATGGTGGCAGCGGTAAAACACCAATAAATGGTGGCAGCGCTTAAATTCTAAGAATCAGAGAAAGATCTTCAAGAAATTAATAATAATACTCTAAGAATTAGAGGAAGATCTTCAAGAAATCAAAAATAAAGCTGTAAAAACCAGAGAAAGATCTTCAAGAAATCAACGTTAATGAATCTACAATTTCGACTAAGTAACATAGTCCATCGAAGTCTACAACATTTGATGAATGTTATACATACAAACTGATGAACTGGATCTTCAATCAACATCCAAGGAAACCCAAGGACTGACGTTCAACGCTTACAAAACATATCCAGGAAGCACTACATTCAACGGAAACTCGGACGATACATCGTTAACAAACATCAATAGAGAGAGAGAATGTGACGACATCACACAGAACCATATATAAGCTAAGTACAATTTTCAAATTCATTTCAGTTTGGGCAGTGAAGTGTAGTTATCACGAGTCGTTAGTCGATTATTATTATTTTCCTTTCATTAAAGGAAACTGTATTCAACTCCGAATTCTCATCTAGAATTTTTTCTCTCTTTGTGCTAATTCCTTTTTCTTTCAGAAATTTACGGGAAATATCTTTGTGTTCCGTTTTCTTTCAGAAATTCTCGGGAAATGTCTTAGGATTAGTAACATTGTTTTGGGGAATTTTATTATAATCTTTGTCAGTGGGTACTTATGCGTTTACGCAGTGGACGTCTGTATTTATATAGATATTTTGATAGAATTGCAAGGGGTCGAAGAGATAGGAAAAGAAATACAGCAGTCATGACGCCTCCTGTAGGCCCCACCCTTGGACCTAGTGGCGTAGGACAGATTAATCCTCTCCCAATTGTGACGCTTGTAAATGCCAGGTCTGCAATCCTTCCTTTTCAGGGTCGGGTTAATGGGTTCTTGCCTCAAAATGTGGAGTCATTGATTTCATCCGTCGATGCCCATTTAAATGCCAAACAAATCGTAGACCCTTTTGTACAATTAAAAGAAGCTAAAAGTTTTATAGATTTTTCTAAGGGGGATGCGAATGCGTATTTAAGAGGTGTTTCATTTCAACAAGCAGTTACCTGGGATGATTTCAAAGTTAGGTTACGCGCAGTCTATGGGGGTGAAGAAGCCTTGGATGTAGTATTAACGTTAAGAAATACACTTAATCAAGCCACTATGAATTGGCTTAATGTTATTGAGAGCAGCTCTCATAGCTGACAGGCTTAATGAATATCAGGATATTTTAGGTAATTCCTAGAGATAACATCTCCGTGAAAGATTTTTTACGATTAATGTATTTAACTTGCATGACACTTATGTTGGCTGAAGCTTTAGTGCAGTGTTTTGATAAAAAGTTAACGCCTGTAAGTACGGAATTGGTTGTATATAAACAGATAAAAAAACACATGGCTAAGTGTCCAGATCTCGATTCCGTGTTAACTCAAGTTTTTGCAAAGAATGAAACAAAGCCACAAACAGTGAACGTAGTTAATAATAGTCAAGTAGCGGGAATGACGTGTTATAATTGCAAACGTCAAGGTCACTTAAGCGCGGACTGCAGAACGAAATTCTGCTCGATACATAATAGTTCGACACATTCGTACAGTCAGTGTTACTCGCGTAAGACACAACAGAATCTCAGAAATACACAGTCAATTCCACAGTCAGTTCCATATGGAAATAAAAAGAAAAATTTTCATTTTAACAATAAGAAAAAACAACCAAATGTCAATGCAGTTCAGAGTCAGAAACAAACAAACACTTTCATACAAACACAATTCATACAATAATAAGCCAAAATGAGTTACAACCAACCTTATATGCTGTAAATTTAGAACACAAATCCTTTACGTTATTTTTTGACTCTGGTAGTCCACCTAATATCATGGATTTGAGGGCACATCATTTGTTGTTTTCGAACTTTCCGGGTATAGGAAATAATGAATAAAATGTCATAGGCATAACTCATGTTCAATTCAAAGTCGGTAAACGCACGTTTGCCGATACATTTGCTGTTGTACAAAACATTAATATGTATCCAGCTGTAATTATAGGATACCCATCTATGGGAAATCAAAACATTATCTTAGCCCCTGCCAAGCACGGTGTGTATATCAAAGGAAAATTCTATAAGTCTTCTAATACCTTAAAATCAGTTTTGGATAAAAAGGAGACGACAAATGTAACCGTAACGTACGTTGAAGAACCAATAACTTGTCTCACTAATAAAGAAATAATATACGCGACCCAGCAGAATTCTCGTTCACCCATAATATCATCTTGCACGCAATCTATCGAGCCAAACGTACCTTCGAATTTAATAGTGCAAATAAAGAAAACATTACCGGGATCTGAAATATTAATCCTTTCTGCCACTTTGAAAACTAGCGGATTGTCTGTCACACAAGCTATTTATACAGTAGGCTCACATCAACAATGTAATATTGAAGTCTGTAATCATTTAAATAACACTTTAGTAATTCACAAAAATCAACATATCTTGCATGTAGAAGTTTATAAACATCGTATTCTTACCGTTGCTGAAATCAATCACTCTCAATCAGTTACGGATGAATCCCTTTTGCAATCTATTAAAAATAAAATCAATAAAGACATTCAAGACGAAGAAGTTCAGCAGAAAATTTTTGGACTTTTAACTAAATAGCATGATGTTTTTTCCACTACGGATGGATCCTTAGGAAAAACAGATGTGATCGAGCATCAAATAAGGTTAAAGGACAAGCAGAAAATTATCTATGTACCCTCGTACAGACTCCCTATGAAATTCCAGAATGAAATAAATGATGAAGTAGGTAAAATGCTAGAAGGAGTCATTAGGAAATCAAACAGCCCTTATAATTTTCCATTAATAGTTGTACCGAAAAAAGATCGAACATGGCGTATCTGCGTCGACTTCCGTCGTCTAAACGAGGAGACGATCCCTGATCGATTCCCAGTGCCATGTACTGACGATATTTTGTCTTTGTTAGGTCAGAATAAATATTTTACCAGTTTGGACTTATTTAAAGACTTTCACCAGATATCATTAGCAGAAGATAGTATCCCATACACAGCCTTCAGCACAGCCAGGGGACATTATGAATTTTTACGGATGCCTTTTGGTTTACGTTGTGCTCCTATAACATTTACAAGAATGATTAACATAGTGTTTGGAGACTTGTTAGGGGATATATTGCATGCCTATATGGATGACCTTGTAATCTTTTCCAACACCTTAGAAGAACATCTACGTAAGTTAGAACTAGTACTACAGAGATTAAGACAACATAACTTAAGGGTAATGATTAGTAAGTGTAAATTTTTCAAAACAGAATTAATATATTTGGGTTTCATGGTGTCAAGCCAAGGTCTTAAAGTAGTCCATGATAAGGTGTCGGCTATACGTAATTTTCCCATACCTACTAATGTCAAGGGAATACAGCAATTTCTGGGTTATAGTGGATATTACAGGCGTTTTATACGCAACTATTCAATAATAGCCGCTCCTTTAACTGATCTTACGAAAAAGGGCGTAGATTTCATATGGTCTGAGCATCATCAACAGGCATTTAATACCTTGAAAGATGAACTGTGTAGTTCTCCTATCTTAAATTCCCTGACTTCGGTAAGGAATTCTTCATTGCAACAGACGCCTCAGACTTAGGAGTAGGAGGGGTATTGCTTCAGCAATATGATAAACAATTTTTCCCGATAGCTTTTTATTCTCAAAAATTGAGAATTTCCGAAAGTAAGTATGTAGTAATAGACAAGGAAGGGCTAGTTATTGTTAATTCACTACTGCATTTTAAGTTCATAATTTACGGTTATCCCGTTAAGGTTCTTACTGACCATAAATCACTAACCGAGTTCTTTAAAGGCTTCAAACACAGCCCTAAACGAATTCGGTGGCATTTGATCATTCAAGATTTTGGCGCAAGAATCGGGTATTTACCTGGGAAAGCAAATATCATTGCGGATGCATTATCACGCAACCCCGTGTCATCTTGTACGGAGCCTTTAGCTGAATTAATAGATATATCAACATCCATGCCTATTGTTAAAACGATATCTGAACTAGAAGATTTAGGCTAGAGCGCTGAATTATTACAGACTGAGCAAAGAAAAAAGATCAGAAAATAGAACACAATTATAAATGCTTTGAAAGGCAATCATAAGGAAAAGGGATATATAAAGTATAAGCAGCAGTATTGTATAATCAAAGATAATATTCTGTGTAGGACTGTGACAAGGAAAACACGCAATACACCACATGTAACTAACGACCAGGTAGTAGTACCAATCTCACTTATTTCCACTGTCCTGAATTGGTTGCATTCAAATCCATTACATGGACACCCGGGGTTCTCATTAATGTCATAGAAAGCCAAATCATTGTTTTATTGGCATACAATGCTTACAGATATAAAAAGACACATAGCTAATTGTCGCACATGTCAGGAAAACAAAGGGCATACGAAAACACCTGTCAGCCTAGGGGCTTACCCCGTGCCCAATCAACCCTTTGAAAGAATACATTTAGATTTTTTAACAGGATTTTACGAGTAAGACAGAGGAAATAAGCACCTCTTAGTAATTATAGATGCTTTAACTCGATATACAGAACTAATAGCGCTTAAAACTAAAACTGCGATTGAATGCGCTAGGAAGTTTTACGAGTGTTACATTTGTAAACATGGAATTCCACACATGATAATCTCAGACTCGGGTGGTGAATTTAATAATCACTTTGTCACCTCATTGTGTGAATTCCTTAGCATAAAGAAAATAAATACCATGATATATCACCCAGAGTCGAATGGGCTAGTGGAAAGGGCAAATAGAAAAGTTTTAAATATATTAAGAGTAACACTAGGGGAATCAGACCCCAACTGGGATATTGCAATGCCGGCGGCACTGAGTACTCTGAATCATTCATATCATATATCAATTAAAATGTCACCGCATGAAGCATTGCATGGTACCCCAGTTAGAACGCCTTTCCATGTATTAACGCCTACAACTAATCTATCAAATCCTATAAAAGAATGTATAAATGCAAGCAAAAATCGATATGATATCCTTCGAAAGAATTGAGAAGAATCACAAATCATAATGAAAAGGAATCATGATAAGATAGCGAAGCCAACTAAAACATATACCGTGGGTGTTAACGTGTATATACAGATAAATATGTGTAAAGGACTCAATTAAAAACTAACACCTAAGTTTGAAGGCCCATTTAACATTTTGGAAACATTAACGGCCAATAGGTTTAGAGTTCAAAACGTATCCCAACCCACGGATGAGAGAATAGTACCATTGGCTCACATAAGAAATAAAAAAAAAAAAAAAAAAGAGAGGGAAAGAAGTGAGGGAAAAATTTTTATTTGTGTGATTAAAAGTTTTCTTCTTAATACAGGAGTAATTACATATATTTTTCTCGTTACAGGTTTCCAAGATGAATTTTTTGTTGTTGGGAGTGATATTGTTCGGTCAGACATTTTTCTCGTGTGGGATGAGCTCTAAAACTAAAAGTATAAGTTTTAAATATGGCACTATAGTTGAAAGACAAGAAGACGTTTTTATTACATCGAGCAACGTAGTTGTAGAAGTGAATATGCAAGCAATTTTTTTTCCAGAGAATGATGTCACTAGCTTAAGAACCGCCATTTCAAGGTTTTCTGTCTCATTGGATGAGTTGCATAGAAGACATTTTCATTTGACTACAGAGAGTTTGCTTGGATCGACATTAAAAGTTGCAGAGATGCTATCTGATGACTCGCAAAATAAGACTTACGAGACAGAATCTTTGGCTTGTGACCTTTTGATGTGGACTGTAGGACACGAACATAAAGAAAGACGAAATCCGTTTATTTATGCTGCATTAAACATCTTTGGGTCTATTGCAAGTTTAGGTTTAGGAATTTCCAATCGTCTTAAGATTAGTAATCAAAATAAGAAAATTGAGTTCTTGACTCATGAAGATGAATTGATTATGTCAGAAATAAGGAATCAGTTAGCTTCAATCAATCAAATTATGGATTTAGTAAATGAACATTCAAGTAATATAATTCAGGTTATGGAAGTACAGGATTTGTTGGCAACCTTAACATATTATGATTCAAAGATATATCACATACATAACAGAATTGCACATTTCATTGAGAAATCCAAGGATTATGTAGAAGCTATCACGTTAGCAACTAAAGGTGTACTGTCACCCCATTTGTTGCCTATAAATTACTTAAAGTTAGTTCTGGAGAACGGAAGGGATAAACTAGGCTATGTTCCTTTGTTAGGCGAACGTAGGTTAGAATTTTATTACAGCCTAATTACAGTAAGCGTTGAAAATAACAAGATTAGGATTACAATTCCCTTTGATTCTTCTGATGCCTGGCAATCTTACAGGATATCACCATTTCCGACTTTCATGACGAATCACTCAAATCCAGTAATATCCAGTTTGACAGGACACGTATTGATTTCCCCAGACAAGGAAACATGTACGGTCATTAAAGACTTAAATCAAATAACTCACTGTTCAGACGCAATGGATAGAAAAATATGTACAGCTGACTCATTTGAATTCCATAAAAACTTAATGGATTCATGCGAGTTAGGTATAGTGCTAGACGGTGCTCTCTCCCATACAAGTGAAAATTGTCTGGATAAGCTTTATCCCTTTGACAATAATGAGTTCAATTGCAGACTGAACAATGGCTCATGGATACGATACGACAAGGACGGCTTCAATGTATCATGCCCGGACGGATCCACGTTTTTGCACACATCTTTGTTGCAGCAGATGGTTGTATCGGGACTTCCCCTAATTCCATGGTGACCGGGCTAAGGACTATCATCAGAGAACGAGCCTACTTCGCGAACTTCACGTGGACGTCTACAATGCAAGCACTACCTTTCCCATACAACAAACAGGTAGCCAAGCGGTTGATGAAATTGACCGAGATGGACCACCTGTCACCGACTTATAAGGAATTTCTTCACCCTATACTATTAGCAGGATTAAGTGTGACGGTGATGATATTTATCGCCATGAACATCCTTGTTTGGCGTAGGTTATGGAACAGTTGGAAGCCGTTTGAAGTGGCCACCTCATTCGCTAAAGGAGTAAAATGCTCTGGAAATTGTGTGTGTACGAAAAGCAGTTAGTACGCTAGTAATATGTAATTGAAGAAATAATTGAACATTGCATTGTTAAAATACATTTATAAAAAAAAAAAACATTTAAAAAAAAATTTAAATAATTTTTTCTCTCGGCATCTAATAAAATATATAAGCCGGAATGTTAAAAGAAAAGAGAAAAAAAAATAAAAATAACAGAATCTATGGGCATCTAATAAAATATATCAGCCCTATATATATATATATATATATATATATATATATATATATATATATATATATATATATATATATATATATATATATATATATATATATATATATATATATATATATATATATATATATATATATATGTACGAAACCGTGGTACGTGTACGTACCAGGAATTCGTGTTTGTGCACTAAAATTGAATCTTTACCAAGGTAACAAATATTTTTATTAGTTACCATATTGTGTTACTCTATTTTTCTGACAAATGTAACAATTATTCTTTAACAAGTTACCGAATCATATGTATATCAGTATTTTTTTGGTACCATATAATCATTTGCTAGGAATGTACCACATATGTGATCTGTATTTATCATACATTTTTTTTTCTTTGCTTTGGTAATATCTTTTCATATACATTATTGTTGTTATTTTTTTGATGTGCCTATTTGGACATTGGTCCTCATTTGCTTATGGCTAAAGTTAAACAAAGAATAAAACATATATCCAGTCATACCTAGTAAACATATTTTGGCGTGTTGTTAAATTTTTAGAAAAAATTGAGATAGCTGGCCGAGCTAATGTAATAAATGAAATAGTTAGTTATTACATGTTTAAAACACATGACGTAATATGTCATTGTGGATGAAGATGCTAGCGTGAGATTTGCTGTAGTCAGATAAAATCATAAACAGGATGTATTTTGCATCCCTCAGCAATGTAACATTTTTCTGAAACGTCAACGCAAATGCATACCGTGTGAAAGATTGTGTCGTCACTGGATGCAGGTGTCTTCCGAGAGACGAATGTAAAGTTTACATATTGTGTTTAAATGCTGAGACAACTAAGCATACGATATCTGTGATATCGATAATTTAGGCAGTTCATATCTATACTTCGCCTGAATTGGTCATCCGACCAAACCAGCTACACTCCTGTGATGGAGATGTTTAACACTGTTGTTTTTAGAGAATAAACCATTTTAAAGTTACAAAGATGAACTTTATTTCAAGACTTAACATCTCAAACAACACATACTCAATGTGTGCTTATAACAGTAGCACACCAATATATGTACAGTTATATATATATATATATATATATATATATATATATATATATATATATATATATATATATATATATATATATATATCGTCAAAGAATCACGGACAAGAAAGCTGATTACCGTCTTTGTATAAAATTGGGGATCCGGAGAAATAGTAATTAAGAATACTGAAAGAGAGAGAGAGAGAGAGAGAGAGAGAGAGAGAGAGAGAGAGAGAGAGAGAGAGAGAGAGAGAGAGAGAGAGTGTCTTACCTTATTGCTTTATTTTTTGTTTGGGTTCCCCTAGGTCCCTCAGTGTGAGGCACCTCGTATATCCCCCAGAGAGTTGCTAATGCATCTTCCAGTGTATTTTGCACATTCCAGTCTTGGATGGTCTGGGATGCATCTTAGGTATTTATCGAGCTTATTCTTAAACACATCTACGTTCACTCTTGACATGTTTCTTAGATGAGCTGGCAGCACATTAAATAGTCGCTACATTATCGATGCTGGTGCGTAGTGGATTAATGTCCTGTGCGCCTTCCTTAGTTTTCCTGGTATATTTTTTGGCACTATAAATTTACCTCGGCTAGCTCTTTCTGATATTTTTAGCTCCATGATGTTTTCAGTATTTCCTTCTATTTGCTTCCATGCTTGTATTATCATGTAGCGTTCTCTTCTCCTTTTTAGACTGTATAGTTTTAAAAATTGCAGTCTTTCCCAGTAGTCAAGGTCCTTAACTTCTTCTATTCTAGCAGTATAGGACACTCTATTTGTGCAATATCCTTTTGGTAGTGTGGGTACCATATCACATTGCAGTACTGAAGTGTACTACGTACATAAGTTTTGTAAAGCATAATCATGTGTCCAGCTTTTCTTGTTTGAAAGTATCTGAATAACATTCCCATTTTTGCTTTACATTTAGCCAACAGTGATGCTATTTGGTCGTTGCATAACATATTCCTATTTAACATTACACCAAGGTCTTTAATTGCTTCCTTGTTTGTGATTGCCTAGTTATTAGGTCCCTTGTATGCATATACCATTCCTTCTCTGTTTCCATAATTCATTGATTCGAATTTATCGGAGTTAAACCATCCTATTTATCTCCGCCCATTCATATATTTTGTTTAGATCTTTTTGTAGTGAGTTCCTATCTTCATCACAAGTAATTTCTCTACTTATTCTTGTGTCATCGGTGAAACTTCTCACTACAGAGTTTTCAACATCACAGTCTATGTCTGAGATCATAATAACATACAGCAGTGCAGCTAATACCGTACCTTATGGCACGCCAAATATTACCTGAGCTTCATCCAATTTTTCGTCATTTGCAGCCACTATCTGTTTTCTGTTTTGCAGGAATTCTTTTACCCATTTTCCTATCTTTCCCACAATATTATGCTTTATCATTTTTTTCTCTAATATATTATGGTCTACCTTTTCATAGGCTTGCAAAATCTAGATAGATCATATCTGTGTCTTTTTCATTTATCATATTTTTGTATATGTTTTCATAGTATGCTATCAGTTGGGTTTGTGTACTTTTTTCCGGGCACAAAACCGTGTTGACCTATATTAAACAAATTATTTTTAACCAAATGATCCATTATTTTCTTTTTTATTACCCTCTCAAACACTTGGATAATATGTGATGTTAGACTAACAGGTCTAAAATTGCTTGCCTCTAGTCTTGATCCACTTTTGAATATAGGGGTTATATATGTTTAACATATATCTCGCACATATCTTCGGAGCATTGCAAGCGGCTTCGCGATAGTGGTGTCAGTTTTTTTTTAACAAAATCGCTGGAACTCCATCTGGTCCGGCTGCTGATCCATTTTTAATTTCGTTTATAGCCTTGACAATATCTCTTTCATTAATATCTATATTCGTTAGATATTCAACATTTTCTTCTCTCATTTCTGTTTCATTATTCTCATTCGCAATTCTTGGCGTGAACTCACTCTTATATTTTTCTGCTAATATGTTGCATATTTCCTTTTTTTCATTCATTAGCCGTCCTTCAATTCTTAGAGGGCCTATCTCTAATCTCCCTTTATTCATCTTTTTTGCATAGGAGTAAAGTACTTTGGGTGTTTCTTTTATACTTTGAAGTGTCGTTTCTTCTAAGTCCCTTTTTTTATTTTCTTTTGACTGTATAATCTGCATTTTCTATCTTACATTTTATTTCCATCATCTTCCACACATTTTTTTCTTTTGCAAGATTTTTTTCCACTTTCTAATTTTCTGAATTAAAATCCTTCTGTCTCTTGGTATGCATGTCTTCTGTTTATTGTTTTCTTGTTTTTGTTTTTTTTGGTACATATTTTTCAACAATTTTCTCCTGTATTTTGTACAGTATGGACGTATTTACCTGTATATTATCACTTACAAATAAATTTTTCCATTCTTTATTCAGTTCTTCATTTATTTCTGACCATTTTATATTCTTACTATAAAAATTATATTTTCCATATCCTTCTCAACGTTTTGTGCTTTGATTAATTCTGCGATCACTTGCTTTGGAATGGACTATTAATTCTATGACATTGTGGTCTGAAATTCCCGTGTTATACACTATTATTTCTTCAACATAATTCACCTCATTCACAAATACTAGATTTAGGATATTTTCCTTTCTTGTTGTATTGTGGTTTATTTGTTGAATATTATGTTCTAATAGCATATCTTAAAACTTTTCAAATTGCCTCATATCTTCTGCGCTACTATTACTATCTTTATATATATATATATATATATATATATATATATATATATATATATATATATATATATATATATATATATATATATATATATATATATATATATATATATACAACCACTTTCTTCTATCCGTTCTTTCCAATCCACGAAAGGAAAGTTAAAATCTCCGGATAGGAGTATATTCCAGTCTTTATGGTTTCTAAATATATCATCTATTTTTTCTATTATTATGTCAAACTCCTTAGTATTTGGGGGTCTGTAAACTACAATACTCACTAGAGAGAGAGAGAGAGAGAGAGAGAGAGAGAGAGAGAGAGAGAGAGACTACCTACTTGGCAAAGGGATGTACATCAGAATGATGATATACTGGCTGCAGCAGTGATATATATCCTTAGAAATCATGTAAATATCGTGCATTAGTACTAACGTCGTCCGGTCATTGTACTACACACCTACTTTTGCCGCAATTGCATCGTACGGTGCACGTACGGACCACGTACTTCTTTTAATTCCGTACGACAAACGTGCGTGGCTCGTACTTGTGATGCAAGTTATATGCATGTTACACGCACGACCAATGTTCGGAGATCATGCCACACAAAATCCTACGGCACTTAAGTTGCACGTAAGTCACACACACAGCTTACTTGCGTCAGACGTGCGTCCTGTCTGCGACTACAAATTTTCTTGACTGCCGCAGAACAATTTAGTGCAGAGAGTGAAGATTCTGCGGCTGGTATACGGCGGCCTACGAGATCCAAGACTGTTGCATGCCCTTTGCGTCACACTCACGATTTCACAAATTTTGCTCCTACACCCCCTGTAGCTGGTAGTACGGCCAGTTGTGCCCAAGGCTTAAGCTATCACCTGTAATTGCTATGCCCTGCTTATATTTGTTTAGTATTTCTATTAACCTACTTCTGTAATCTGGAAAATCTGTTTTATATATCTCCATATCTATCCGTGCATCTATGCATCTTACCTCATCAGAGGAAAGTTAACCGCAGGTGATTAAAGTCCTTTTTAGAATGATGGTTAGCGCTAGGAGACGGTGGCTAGCCGTCTACCTGTGTGCGTTGTGTTTATAAACGACAGTACGGGCGTGTCAAGCTGTCCTCAGTCACTTGACATTTGTTTTGTTTCCCGGCCTCTTGCTACACACACACACACACACACACACACTCATATATATATATATATATATATATATATATATATATATATATATATATATATATATATATATATATATATATACCAACACTATGAAACTGCATATTCATGGGTCTACTTTGAAATCATGCTTAAATCCGAAAAAAATGAAATAATAACTATTTCTGTAATATAGATAACTTCTAATTCTTCTAATTTTATGGTGACATCAGCGTAAATCTTTATATTACATATCGCAGATAAGTGGAATTATGCATCATCTAAACAGCATCATGACCGGCATTCAAGTGTAAGAATTATTTTATAGTTAGTGAATTAATGTGATATATTTTTATGGCCATATGTGGTCAGCGGGCGTTTAGCCTTGGACTAGTCATAAGCAATATTAAAGTATATTTTTAAGCACTATGTCCATCAACCAAACAATGTCAAACATTTGAAAACACTCATTCCTTCAAAAGCAATAAACAATAAAATGAAAATAAAAATAATAAGTAAAGATAAAACTACAAGGAAAGAAACAAAAATCCTATTAAATGGACAGAAGACTTGGTAGAAAATCTTTACTTCCACCTGTTATACAGAGCGGAAAGGTTCTTTTACCACTGCCTTGCTATTTCTCTGTGTGCCATGTTCTGCAAGGTTACTGAGGTTTTAACATTCAAATCCTTTTTCTACATTTTAGGAATGTTTGGAGGTTAGCCATACATTTTTTTTTTACTTTAATTTGCATTGATATAGGTCTATCTACATAATTTTGTTATCACCAACTGGCAAAGTATTTGTTCTAGTGTTTGCATACTATTAAAATTGTTATCATCATTATGAATAGATAATCATGTATATATATATATATATATATATATATATATATATATATATATATATATATATATATATATATATATATATATATATATATATATATATATATATATATATATATACATATATATATATATATATATATATATATATATATATATATATATATATATATATATATATATATATATATATATATATATATATATATATACAAGGCACTTCCCCAATTTTGGGGGGTAGCCGACATCAACTAATGAAACAAAACAAAAAGGGGACCTCTACTCTCTACGTTCCTCCCAGCCTGACAAGGGACTCAACTGAGTTCAGCTGGTACTGCTAGGGTGCCACAGCCCACCCTCCCCCGTTATCCACAACAGATGAAGCTGCATAATGCTGAATCCCCTACTGCTGCTACCTCCGCGGTCATCTAAGGCACCGGAGGAAGCTGCAGGGCCTACCGGAACTGCGTCACAATCGCTCGCCATTCATTCCTATTTCTAGCACGCTCTCTTGCCTCTCGCACATCTATCCTCCTATCACCCAGAGATTTCTTCAGTCCATCCATCCACCCAAACCTTGGCCTTCCTCTTGTACTTCTCCCATCAACTCTTACATTCATCACCTTCTTTAGCGGACAGCCATCTTCCATTCTTTCAACATGGCCTAACCACCTCAACACATTCATATCCACTCTAGCTGCTAACTCATTTCTTACACCCGTTCTCACACTCACCACTTCGTTCCTAACCCCATCTACTCGAGATACACCAGCCATACTCCTTAGACACTTCATCTAAAACACATTCAATTTCTGTCTCTCCGTCACTTTCATTCCCCACAACTCCGATCCATACATCACAGTTGGAACAATCACTTTCTCATATAGAACCTTCTTTACATTCATGCAAAACCCTCTTTTTTTTTTACTACTCCCTTAACTGCCCCCAACACTTTGCAACCTTCATTCACTCTCTGATGTATATCTGCTTCCACTCCACCATTTGCTGCAACAACAGACCCCAAGTACTTAAACTGATCCACCTCCTCAAGTAACTCTCCATTCAACATGACATTCAACCTTGCACCACCTTCCCTTCTCGTACATCTCATAAACTTACTCTTACCCACATTAACTCTCAACTTCCTTCTCTCACACACCATTCCAAATTCTGTCACTAGTCGGTCAAGCTTCTCTTCTGTGTCTGCAACCAGTACAGTATCATCTGCAAACAACAACTGATTTACCTCCCATTCATGGTCATTCTCGTCTACCAGTTTTAATCCTCGTCCAAGCACTCGAGCATTCACCTCTCTCACCACTCCATCAACATACAAGTTAATCAACCACGGCGACATCACACATCCCTGTCTCAGCCCCAACCTCACCGGAAAACAATCGCTCACTTCATTTCTATTCTAACACATGCTTTACTAACTTTGTAGAAACTTTTTACTGCTTGCAACAACCTTTCACCAACTCCATATAACCTCATTGTGTTAACTTAATTCAGGAGCCAAATAAATACCGATGATAACAAATCAACCACTTATTCCTAAATGTATTTATTTATAATCCCAAGTGTTACCTTCACGGCTGACAAATACCGACTCCCTATACAAGAAAAGGCGGGAGGCGAAAACCATTACAGTAGACAGATGTAAACAACATAACAGTGGTAATTATTATATGTAAACAACTGGTCGTTTGACCATACAACTGTTGAACAACAATCATAACAAGATGTGGATAAAACTCTAGTATACTTTAACTTCTTTTTTTCTTTTCCCTTTTTTTTATTGGATGAGGAAATATTTAACTTTAAAGTTCCATCATAAGTAATGAAAATAAATGTATATTACAACTTAAGACTTATATCTATCAAATGTTACAATATAAAGTTTATACTATTCCTTTTACAAAAATACATTTAATTACATTATAAATCTGACAGTTTTTTGTCCTAATCATCCACTTCGTCTTGGTTCTATTATATCTCCCTCAGTACTTTCAAACTTCATCTGTGGATCTTCATCAACATCTCCTTGGTATTCTCGAAGTAATCTAAGGTTTCTCCATAGTAACTTTCCATTTGATAACTGGACATGATAGCTTCTATTCCGTAAACCAGCTTTGACTCTTTTTCCCCTCTTATCCCATTTCTTGGATATTGGGTCTTGGATTCGAACTTCTACCCCAGGCAAGAACTCTTTCAGCTTTTTGGCGGATGCGTTGTACCACGTTGCAGTCTTCATTTCTCTTTCTCTTCTTTTCCTTTCTGCTTCTTCAATTTCTTCCAACTGTGATGAATGGGAACAGTAGATCTGTGAGGATGTCCAAACACTATTTGGTTCAGCGACCATCCATCTGCTCTTGGAGTGTTTCTTAGTTCTAACATTGCTTCTTGAAATGTTTCGTCCACCGTTGTTTTATTTATCTTTTTTAGTAAGGTCTTGACTTTCTTAACAAAGGCTTCTGCATGCCCATTACTGCTTGGGAAATAGGGTGAGCTTGGGCCCCACTCGATGCCCTTCCTCTCCAGAAACTTCTGAAATTCTGTGGCTCAGAATTGCGGTCCACCATCTGTTCGGATACATTGTGGGTTTCTCATAATTGCCATCATTTTTATCATTGCCCCCACAATAGATCCTGCTGATGGATCATCTTTCCATTCAAGGACCATCGGATATCCACTTAGGCGATAAGCATAAATCAAGAAATGTCTGCCATTAGAGTAAAATAGGTCTGCAGATACACATTCGAACGGTCGAGATGGCAATGGGTCTGATTGTAGTGGTTCCTTTCCCAGGCTGGGTAAATGGCATTGGCATGCCTCACATTTCTCTACTAGCTGATTTATGTCATTTGTGATACCAGGCCAGTATACACACATACGGGCACGCCGTTTCGTTCTTGTAATTCCTTGATGAGCAGTATGCAGTAGATTAAGAACTTCTCGTCTCTGTCCTTTTGGAATTACAATGCGCTGCCCATATATCACAAGATCTTCGTCAATAGCTAATTGGGGCCGTTTGGCTTTATACTGTTTCACACATGCAGGTACATCTTCATGTCCTACATTGTCATTCCTGACAGCAGTTACTAATTCCATGTATTCTGGATTTCCTCTTGCGGCTTCACGTAACTTTTCAATGATGAGGTCAGTGCATCCTTTCCCATCCATTTAATTCTCACTTCCTATTGATGTGATCCGAATACCCATCAATGTACGTCCCTGTAGATAGTCTTCACCTTCATCTGGATCCTCCACGGGTGCTTGGCTAAGGCAATCTGCAATAGCATGCTCCTTACCTTTTCTCCATTCGACCATGAATTGATATTGACTTTGGAGTTCTGCCTTCAAATTCTGCAACTTAACATTTTCAACCTGAGTTGAATATTGACAAGAGAGGACGATGGTCAGTAATCACCGTAAACTGTGGTAGTCCAGACAAAGATAACCTACTTTTCTTCAATGCATATCTGATAGATAGCGCCTCTAGTTCTATCATGGAGTACCTAGTTTCAACATCTGTCAGGAACCTGCTTCCACAACTGATGAGTTTCCATCCATCTTCATGTCGTTGAAGTACGATGAAGCCAAATCCATTTAGTCTGTTTGCATCAGTTTCCACACGAGTTTCCCGTAGTGGATCAAATTGTGCAAGAACTGGTGTTTTTATGAGAAGTTGTTTCACTTCATTAAAGGCTTCAGTATGTGCTGGTAACCACTGAAACTGATTCCTGGTTTTCAAAAGTTTCCTCAGCGGCGTGCTCGCTGCACTAATGTGCAGGCTAAAGGATCCTAACTGATTTACCAATCCCATAAAACTTCGTAGTTCGGTGATATTTGTCGGCGTTGCAAAATCTGCAATAGCATTCACTTTCTTTGGATCTGCTTCTGTCCCGTTTTTGGACAAAACATACCCAGCAAACTGCACTTGTGGTTGAGCAAATTTGAATTTTTTCTCATTCAATAAAATGCCATGTTCGATGCACCTGTTTAGGAATGCCCGTACATCTTGTATGTGTTCCTTATATGTCCTACTTGCAATCAGCATGTCGTCCACCACTTTATGGGTTCTTTCCAAACCATCAATTGCCAAGTCTCCTCTGAAATTGTAACTGTCACCAGTACTGATGAATCCCATAGGTGCTCTCTTGTACCGAAATCTTCCCCATGGTGTTAGGAAAGTAGTAAGATCTCTTGAATCATCATGCAACTCTAATTGCTAGTAACCTTTGACAGCATCACATACTGTGAAGTATTTAGCACCATGAATCACTTCATTTATAGCATCCAGTGGTGTTTTGGCATTGTGTACCGTCCTATTTACTTGCGAATTGAGCTTTGTGAGATCGACCGTCATTCTTATCCCACCATCTGGTTTCGGGATTACAACGATTGGATGGCACCATTCCGTTGGTCTATCTCCAACTCATTCTCTGACATCCTGATTAATCATGTTCTCCAGCTCCTTCTTCACTGAATCCCGCAATGGGTAGCTCACTGGTCGGGAGGAATAAATTGCAAAAGGTTTTGCATTTTCCTTAAGTTCTATTGTCATTGGTGCAGTTTTCATAGTTTTTAAATGTCCTTCAATGCTGAACACTTCTGAGTAGTCTTCTATGATCTGGTTCCTTGTGTTTATGCTGAATTCCTCCACTGGGAATTCGTCCACTGGGCTATTTTTTTCAGTACACCAAAGATCTGTGATAATAGGAACTGTTTTTTTCATAGGAAATGGGAAATTTCCATGGACGATGTGCAAGTTCTTGCAGGCATCAACAGATATATACATCTCCTCACTTTGAACGTCACTACAAAAAATAACGTTTTCCACACATTTGTTGCCATTACCAAATAACACTAAATCAGTCTCTCCAATAATATTTAGAGGTCCTGTTCACCAAGCATAAAATCGTCCATCATTCCCACACCAGCGACAGTCCTCTCTGCTCCTGTATCGGCGATGATGCATTTTCTGATGACATGACTCTTCAGTGGGTGATGGATGTCAACTGACAACATCGAACGTTTCTCAATACACGTAGAAATGTCGGCGACATGCTTGCGTTTATCGGCTTTAGGAGACGATTTTGTAGCGTTTTCCTTCCTCGGACTTTCAAAGGCCTTACTATAATGGCCAAAGCGACTACAATTAAAACACTCCTTTCCCATTGCTGGACATTTTTTTCCTTGTTGGTGGGCTGAAAAACCACATCTGCGACACTTTGCGGATTCCTCTATAGAGGATTTGTTGGCATGACTTTTTGTTTGCTGTTGATTTTTGCTTCTTTTCCGAGTCTGCAATCTATTCATATCAACACTATAACCTCTACTCAATCTCTGATCTTCTTTCCCTGCCAACTCACGGTTGCGGCATAAAGTGATCGTTTCACGAAGGTTAAGTGCAAGTTTCTTCCCCAACAGTTCCTGTCTTACACTCTGATTGCGAACTCCGGACAATATGAGAGTGGCAATCCATTCATCAGCACTCATGTCTGACAGGTTGACATCCTCTGCTTGCTCCCGAAGATCCACCAGAAAATCGTCAAATGACTCTCCGGATTCTTGCTTCCTCCGAACAAGCTTGTAACGGTCTACTGCGATGTTCCGTTGTGATTTAAGGTGTCCCCTAATCCTCTCTAAGATTTCACTCAAGCTTAATTGTGTATCCATTGGGATTTCCATTGCATATCGAATTCTTTGAAGGAACTCTGGTGTGCAAAACGTCCAAAAAGTCGCAATCTGGTCGTCTTGAGTTTTCTCCCCTAGCTTCGCCACCTATGCGTAACTTTTCCATGTAGCCTCACATCTCATGAAAATCTTCAAAGTAGTACCATCATCTAGTAACTCGGGGGGTCTAACAGAAATTTTTGTTGTCTCACTTCGGCGACTTCTCTCAACTCCTGTGGTTGCATTATCATTGAGATCAGCCTGAGGTGTGACTCGTTCAAGAATAGCAGCTATTTCTCGTTCGCTGCGCTCCTGTTCACGTGTAAAGCGTTCTTCCTGTGATTGCATCTGCTGCTGTAGCATTTGCAACATAGTAAACATAGGATCACTCGTCACAATAAAAGTAGTTTACTTGTGCTTTTCAATATGAGTCTTTATTCCCTCCTCGGTGTCGCCTATCAAATTGGACTTTTCGATCGTTATTTGAAGTAGTCTTGATAATCTTGATGTATTATCCTTGTTGTCATAGGGAACTCCAAGAGCCTCCAGGTAATTCTTGATTTCATCACGATCTAAATCACCAATATTTTCTTTAGTGAGGGCAAGGGCTTCCTCACGAATTTCTGCAACTATAGGCATATAGATATCTTCTTGTAGATATCTTCCTTTATATTCACTGCACCATGTGTTAACTTAATTCAGGAGCCAAATGAATACCGATGATAACAAATCGACTATTTATTCCTGAATGTATTTATTTATAATCCCAAGTGTTACCTTCACGGCGGACAAATACCGACTCCCTATACAAGAAAAGGCGGGAGGCGAAAACCATTACAGTAGACAGATGTAAACAACATGACAGTGGTAATTATTATACCTAAACAACTGGTCGTTTGACCATACAACTGTTGAACAACAATCATAACAAGATGTGGATAGAACTCTAGTATACTTCACTCATCACATTCCACATTGCTTCCCTATCAACTCTATCATACGCTTTCTCCAGCTTCATAAACGCAACATACACCTCCTTACCTTTTGCTAAATATTTCTCGCATATCTGCCTAACTGTGAAAATCTGATTCATACAACCCCTACCTCTTCTAAAACCACCCTGTACTACTAATATTGCATTCTCTGTTTTATCCTTAATCCTATTAATCATTACTCTACCATACACTTTTCCAACTACACTCAACAAACTAATACCTCTTTAATTACAACACTCATGCACATCTCCCTTACCCTTATATAGTGGTACAATACATACACAAACCTAATCTACTGGTACCATTGACAACACAAAACACATATTAAACAATCTCACCAACCATACAAGTACAATCACACCCCCTTCCTTCAACATCTCAGATCTCACACCATCAATACCAGATGCTTTTCCTACTCTCGTTTCTTCTAGTGCTCTCCTCACTTCCTCTATTGTAATCTCTCTCTCATTCTCATCTCCCATGACCGGCACCTCAACATCTGCAACAGCAATTATATCTGCCTCCCTATCATCCTTAACATTCAGCAAACTTTCAAAATATTCCGCCCACCTTTTCCTTGCCTCCTCTCCTTTTAACTACCTTCCATTTCCATCTTTCACTGTCTCTTCAATTCTTGAACCAGCCTTCCTTACTCTCTTCACTTCTTTCCAAATCTTCTTCTTATTCTCTTCATATGACTGACCCGATCCCTGACCCTACCTCAGGTCAGCTGCCCTCTTTGCCTCACGTACCTTCCGCTTTACTTCCACATATTTTTCTCTATATTTTTCATACTTCTCTATACTATTACTCTGCAGCCATTCTTCAAAAGCCCTCTTTTTCAGTTCCACTTTTACCTTCGCTCCTTCATTCCACCATTAACTGCCCTTCCTCATACTGCCTCCAACAACCTTCTTGCCACACACATCACTTGCAATCCCAACAAAATTTTCTTTTACTAACTTCCACTCCTCCTCTTAATTACCAGTTTCTCTTACTCTCACTTTTTCATATGCCTATTCAACCTTTCTTGATATTTTCTTTTTACCCCCGGTTTTATTAGCTCTTCAACCCTCACTAGGTCCCTTTTACATCCACCTACTCTATTCCCCCACTCTTTTGCTACAACTAATTTTCCTTCCACCAAAAAATGATCAGACATACCGTTAGCCATACCCCTAAATACGTACACGTCTTTCAATCTTTCAAACATTCTTTTAGTTATCAACACATTATCCATTAAAGCCCTTTCTACTAATCTTCCTTTTGTCACTCTTACCTATGTATACTTGTTTTTATCTTTCTTTTTGAAAAAGCTAGCACTTATAATCATCTCTTGTTCAACACACATATCTACAAGTCTCTCACAACTCTCATTTTCACCTGGTACGCCATACTTCCCAATAACACCTTCTACCTCTCCAGTGCCCACTCTAGCATTTAAGTCACCCATGACAACTACATAATTCCTTCTACCAAGTCCTTCTACACACCTAGTTAATTCATTCCAGAACTCATTCCGCTCTTCTTCACTTTTCTCACTACCTGGCCCATATGCACTGAAAAAAAAGCCCAACATTCCCTACCCAACCTAGATGATATCTCCTTCCATTCTATTACTTTACCTGTCATCCATTCACTCAGCAATAAAGCCACACCTTCTCTCGCTCTTCCCCTTTCAATCCCAGACACTCTACCAGACATTTCACCGGACATCACTTCACCCTTACCTTTCATCTTTGTCTCACACAAGGCCAATACATCCATCCTTCTCTTCCTAAACATACTTACAATCTCACATCTTTTACTCTCTCTCGTAATACATCCTTTCACATTCAAACACCCCAAAACTAGAGTGCAGGGAGCAGTCACTCTCCCCCCAGCTCCATCTCTTTGTTGACGTCTCACAGGATTATATACAGGAGAGGGGGTTCCCAGACACCTCGTCCCGTCCCTTTTAGTCGTCTCTTACCACATTTACAAAGGCTTTTTCATATTCCACAAATGCCCTCAAAAGAGGATATCTATATTCATGTCACCGCTGTGGAAGTCTCAAAATGAAAAACTCAGTAAAACTTATACCTTATGGAAATCTTGCTTGTTCATCTCAGCTTCTGAATCAATTACAGTGCCATAGTTATCCCCTAAGATGATGAAGAACTGTTTGGAAATCTCAGTGTTGTCACTTGTATGAGGACAGAGGAGTGTCTGTAATGAATAGGCCAGACTATTAGTTGTATGTGTAACCGTATTCAAAGAGAGGGATTCAATTTGGTACTACCATCCAGTCAAAGGACCCCATAACTCTCCAACTGTTGTATCTCGACGGGTGGCTTGTGTGCTGCTCAACCTACTAGCTATATATATATATATATATATATATATATATATATATATATATATATATATATATATATATATATATATATATATATATATATATATATATATATATCAAGACACTTACCCTAATTTTGGGTGGCAGCCAACATCAAACAAATGAAACAAAAAGGGGACCTCTCCTCTCTACGTTCTTCCAAGCCTGACAAAGGACTCAACCAAGTTCGGCTGGTACTGCTAGGGACCACAGCCCACCCTCCACCGTTATCCATCACAGATGAAGCTTCATAACGCAGAATCCCCTACTCCTGCTACCTCCGCGGTCATCCCAGGCACCTGAGGAAGCTGCAGGGCCTACCGGAACTGTGTCACAATCGCTCGCCATCATTCCTTTTTCTAGCACACTCTCTTGCCTCTCTCACATCTATCCTCCTATCACCCAGAGCTTTCTTCACTTCATCCATCCACTCAAACCTTGGCCTTCCTCTTGTACTTCTCCCATCAACTCTTGCATTCATCCCCTTCTTTAGCAGATAGCCATTTTCCATTCTCTCAACATGGTCCAACCACCTCAACACATTCATATCCACACTAGCTGCTAACTCGTTTCTTACACCTGTTCTTACCCTCACTTCTTCATTCCTAACCCTATCTACTCGAGATACACCAGCCATACTCCTTAGATGCTTAATCTCAAACACATTCAATTTCTCTCTCTCCATCACTTTCATTCCCCACAATTCCGATCCATACATCACAGTTGGTACAATCACTTTCTTATATGGAACTCTCTTTACATTCATGCCCAGCCCTCAATTCTTTACAACTCCCTTCACTGCCCCCAACACTTTGCATCCTTCATTCACTCTCTGATGTACATCTGCTTCCACTCCACCATTTGCTGCAGCAACAGACCCAAAGTATTTAAACTGATCCACCTCCTCAATTAACTCTCCATTCAACATGACATTCAACCTCGCACCACCTTCCCTTCCCGTACATCTCATAACCTTACTCTTACCCACATTAACTCTCAACTTCTTTCTCTCACACACCCTTCCAAATTCTGTCACTAATTGAACACGCTTCTCTTACGCGTCTGCAACCAGTACAGTATCATCCCCAAACAACAACTGATTTACCTCCCATTCATGGTCATTCTCGTCTGCCAGTTTTAATCCTCGTCCAAGCACTCGAGCATTCTCCTCTCTCACCACTCCATCAACATACAAGTTAAACAACCATGGTGACATAACACATCCCTGTCTCAGCCCCACTCTCACCGGAAACCAATCACTCACTTCATTTCCTATCCTAATACATGCTTTACTACCTTTGTAGAAACTTTTCACTGTTTGCAACAACTTTCCACCAACTGCATATAACCTCATCACATTCCACATTGCTTCCCTTTCAACTCATACTCTTTATCAAGATCCATAAACGCAATATACACCTTCTTACCTTTTGCTAAATATTTCTCGCATATCTGCCTAACTGTAGAAATCTGATTCGACAAAACTCCTACCTCTTTTAAAACCACCCTGTACTTCTAAGATTGCATTCTCTGTTTTATCCATAATCCTATTAATCATTACTCTACCATACACCTTTCCAACTACACTCAACAAACTAATACCCCTTGAATTCAACAGTCATGCACATCTCCCTTAACCTTATATAGTGGTACAATACACGCAAAAACACAATCTAATGGTACCAGTGACTACACAAAACATATATTAAACAATTTCACCAACCATTCAAGCACAATCACACCCCCTTCCTTCAACATCTCAGCTCACACACCATCCATACCAGATGCTTTCCTATTCTCGTTTCATCGAGTGCTCTCCTCACTTCCTCTCTTGTAATCTCTCTCTATCATTCTCATCTCCCATCACTGGCACCTCAACACCTGTAACAGCAGTTATATCTATCTCATTATCCTCGACATTCAGTAAACTTTCAAAATATTCTATCCACCTTCTCCTTGCCTCCTCTCCTTTTAACAACCTTCAATTTCCATCTTTCACTGTCTCTTCAATTCTTAAACCAGCCTTCCTTGCTCTCTTCACTTCTTTCCAAAACTTCTTCTTATTCTCTTCATATGAATGTTCCAATCCCCGACCCCACCTCAGGTCAGCTGCCCTATTTGCCTCACTTACCTTGAGCTATACTTCCACATCTTTTATACTTCTCTACACTATTACTCTGCAGGCTTTCTTCAAAAGCCCTCTTTTTCTCTTCTGCTTTTACCTTCACCCCTTCATTCCACCATTCACTGCCCTTCCTAATGCTGCCTCCAACAAACTTCTTGCTACACACATCACTTGCAATCCCAACAAATTTTCTTTTGCTAACTTCCACTCCTCCTCTCTTACTTTCACTTCGTCATATGCCATTTTTAAACTGATATTTACCTTTTACCACCGGTTTTATTAGCTCTTCAATCCTCACTAGCTCCCTTTTACATCCACCTACTCTCTTCCCCCACTCTTTTGCTACAACTAATTTTCCTTCCACCAAAAAATGATCAGACATAGCGCTAGCCATACCCCTAAACACAT
>NC_090736.1:99931733-99934233 GCF_036898095.1 Palaemon carinicauda
TATATATTAAGGTTAGCTTCAGATCACTTTTATTTCCCAGTTCCATGTCAAATGGTGTTTGCGTATATCATCGGATTTAGCGATGGAAATACCTTGAAAATCCATTGTCAAGGATATGCTAATTTAAAGTACATTTTTGAAAATAGTTCAGTGTATGTTACCCCCCAAAATTATTATGAAGCTATAATGACAACGCGGGTTTTTTTTCACATTTAGATTACAATAGTTTAAAAAAAACAATACAGACTCATTATGATATAGCGGATAATATGAGACAATATAAAATTCACTTAAGATTCATAAAATTCATATTATCTTTCGGAACGACCTAAACATATTTGAAGTTATTTTTGGTTGAAGCTAAAATCACCAAGCATTATTTGGCTCTAATGAACATGGTAAACGACCTTTTACTTTTATATGAGATATTTGGGAACACATTTGCTTAAATATGATCCAAACAACTATAGAATTTCCAATTGTAATTCCATTTGATTTATTCAAATAGCAATATAAGTAAAAGGGACATTGAAATTTTATATGGTTGTGCCATATTTGTAGGAAAAGAGGTTTCTGCATCCTGGAATTTCTGTTTTGATTTGAAAGCCATTTTAATTATGCTCTGAAACATAAAATACCAGTTTCCTTAATTAGGTCCTAAAGATAATATAAGAAGTGTAAATAGATATAACGTAACTAACGTTAACCCGGGTGTATTCTTCTTCGAATTTTTTCTATTTTCTTGTAAACAAGGAAAACTTAAGTACAAAGATAAATGTTGAGGAAAGAGTTAGAGGGAATTCTTGAATTTCTATGAAGTTGGAATATGGGTTTCAATATCTTTGATTTTTATTATGTAAATACTTCTTATTTTTATAAGCATATTGATTATGCATTTTGCGTTATAATGAACTACTTGGTTTTGAAAACTAATCCAGATATCATAATAAATAACACCTGTAAATCAATAGATACATAATATCATCCTCGAGAAAATATATATAAAAAAAACTTCCCAGGATCAATAATAAAGATCTGTCTAAAAGGAGTAAAGAATGATCGCTGCTTTAATGAAAACAAAAGAAATTATAATTACTTTATAGAGCACAATCTCCAGGCATCGTAAGACCTATGAGTATCGTTTGATCAAGAAAAGTCTAAAGAAATATACAACTCGCCCTATTGTACTAGTTCAATAAAGTGTAGATTTCATACGTATTATCTTACCAAAAGGTTTGATTCATTCATTTGGCTAGACAAAGGTTAATTGCTTAAAAGTTCTAATTGATATTACTATGAATCAATCGATCCTTTATCCAGTATTATTAATTCTCATAAAAAATGATCTCTCTCTCTCTCTCTCTCTCTCTCTCTCTCTCTCTCTCTCTCTCTCTCTCTCTCTCTCTCTCTCTCTCCAAAGGGCCCCACGAGGTTAGGGTTACTGATCTTTAAGAAATCTCTCAAGGGAAAGTATCCACGTAATCACCCTGAACCTCATCAAAGTTTACAAAGGGGAAACCGAAAACCAATAAAAGTACAGGGGAATCAAATCGATAGGATATTTATTTTCCTTTTAGTGTCACGAACTTCCTCTTGAGATATTTCGCTGATAAGAGAGACACAAGAATGGTTTCGTGTTGTTCTTAATTGGCTTGTTGGCGTCTTTTCTTAGTTTTTCTATATTTTTATGCCCTTCTCATTGTAGAAATATATTTCTCTGATTGGATATCAACAGAGAGAGAGAGAGAGAGAGAGAGAGAGAGAGAGAGAGAGAGAGAGAGA
Organism: Palaemon carinicauda; assembly: GCF_036898095.1. Taxonomy (NCBI): domain Eukaryota; kingdom Metazoa; phylum Arthropoda; class Malacostraca; order Decapoda; family Palaemonidae; genus Palaemon; species Palaemon carinicauda. The sequence goes on from NC_090736.1 coordinate 99,933,516, forward strand.
GAGAGAGAGAGAGAGAGAGAGAGAAAGTAATTCTATGTTGTTATATGATTTCCAATGTTTTCATAAACAATTAGGCGACTAAAAATAACGTATCACCTCTACTGGTTACAATCATTGATCTAAACAACTTTTTTCTCCATATGGATTTGTCATATATATATATATATATATATATATATATATATATATATATATATATATATATATATATATATATATATATATATATGTATATATATATATATATATATATATATATATATATATATATGTGTGTGTGTGTGTGTGTGTACACATATATATATATATATATATATATATATATATATATATATATATATATATATATATGTGTGTGTGTGTGTGTGTGTGTGTGTACATATATATATATATATATATATATATATATATATATATATATATATTATATATATATATATATATATGTGTGTGTGTGTGTGTGTGTGTGTGTACATATATATATATATATATATATATATATATATATATATATATATATATATATATATATATATATATATATATATATTTATATATATATATATATATATATATATATATATATATATATATATATATTTATATATATATATATATACATATATATACATATGTGTATATATACAGTATATATATATATATATATATATATATATATATATATATATATATATATATATATATATATATATATAGA